>NW_027473758.1:0-66153 GCF_050947335.1 Megachile rotundata
CACATAAGCATAGTATGGCTAATAACAGGAGTTAGATTGATAATAATAAGAGTAATAAGTATAGTAATTGTCATTCTATCGATCATATAAGCATAGTATGGCTAATAACATGAGTTAGATTGATAATAATAAGAGTAATGAGTATAGTAGTTGTAGTTCTATCGATCATATCTGCATAATATGGTTAATAATATGAGTTAGATTGATAATAATAAGAGAAATAAGTATAGTAATTGTAGTTCTACCGATCATATAAGCATAATATGGCTAATAATATGAGTTAGATTGATAACAGTGAGTGTAATAAGTATAGTAATTGTCGGTCTATCAATCATATAAGCACAATATGGCTAATAATATGAGTTAGATTGATAATAATAACAGTAATGAGTATAGTAGTTGTACTTCTATCGATCATATCTGCATAATATGGTTAATAATATGAGTTAGATTGATAATAATAAGAGAAATAAGTATAGTAATTGTAGTTCTACCGATCATATAAGCATAATATGGCTAATAATATGAGTTAGATTGATAATAATAAGACTAATAAGTATAGTAATTGTCGTTCTATCGATCATATAAGCATAATATGGCTAATAATATGAGTTAGATTGATAATATTAAGAGTAATGAGTATAGTAGTTGTAGTTCTATCGATCATATCTGCATAATATGGTTAATAATATGAGTTAGATTGATAATAATAAGAGAAATAAGTATAGTAATTGTAGTTCTACCGATCATATAAGCATAATATGGCTAATAATATGAGTTAGATTGATAATAATAAGACTAATAAGTATAGTAATTGTCGTTCTATCGATCACATAAGCATAATATGGCTAATAATATGAGTTAGATTGATAGTAATAACAGAAGTGAGTATAGTAATTGTCGTTCTATCGATCATATAAGCATAATATTTCTAATAATATGAGTTAGATTGATAATAGTAAGAGTAATGAGTATAGCAATTGTCGGTCTATCTATCATATAAGCATAATATGGCTAATAATATGAGTTAGGTGGATAATAATAAGAGTAATAAGTATAGTAATTGTCGTTCTATCGATCATATAAGCATAATATTGCTAATAACATGAGTTAGATTGACAACCATAAGACTAATAAATATAGTAATTGTCGTTCTATCGATCATATAAGCATAATATGGTTAACAATATGAGTTAGATTGATGATAATAAGACTAATAAGTATAGTAATTGTAGTTCTATCGATGATATAAGCATAATATGGCTAATAATATGAGTTAGATTGATAATATTAAGAGTAATGAGTATAGTAGTTGTAGTTCTATCGATCATATCTGCATAATATCGTTAATAATATGAGTTAGATTGATAATAATAAGAGTAATAAGTATAGTAATTGTCGTTCTATCGATCATATAAGCATAATATAGCTAATAATATGAGTTAGATTCATAATAATAAGAGTAATGAGTATAGTAATTGTCGTTCTATCGATCACATAAGCATAGTATGGCTAATAACAGGAGTTAGATTGATAATAATAAGAGTAATAAGTATAGTAATTGTCATTCTATCGATCACATAAGCATAATATGGCTAATAATATGAGTTAGATTGATAGTAATAACAGTAGTGAGTATAGTAATTGTCGTTCTATCGATCATATAAGCATAATATGGCTAATAATATGAGTTAGATTGATAATAATAAGAGTAATGAGTATAGACATTGTCGTTCTATCGATTATATAAGCATAATATTGCTAATAATATGAGTTAGATTGATAATAATAAGACTAATAAATATAGTAATTGTCGTTCTATCGATCATATAAGCATAATATGGTTAACAATATGAGTTAGATTGATAATAATAAGAGAAATAAGTATAGTAATTGTAGTTCTTACCGTTCATATAAGCATAGTATGGCTAATAACATGAGTTAGATTGATAATAATAAGAGTAATGAGTATAGACATTGTCGTTCTATCGATTATATAAGCATAATATTGCTAATAATATGAGTTAGATTGATAATAATAAGACTAATAAATATAGTAATTGTCGTTCTATCGATCACATAAGCATAGTATGGCTAATAACAGGAGTTAGATTGATAATAATAAGAGTAATGAGTATAGTAGTTGTAGTTCTATCGATCATATCTGGCATAATATGGTTAATAATATGAGTTAGATTGATAATAATAAGAGAAATAAGTATAGTAATTGTAGTTCTACCGAATCATATAAGCATAATATGGCTAATAATATGAGTTAGATTGATAACAGTGAGTGTAATAAGTATAGTAATTGTCGGTCTATCAATCATATAAGCATAATATGGCTAATAATATGAGTTAGATTGATAATAATAACAGTAATGAGTATAGTAGTTGTACTTCTATCGATCATATCTGCATAATATGGTTAATAATATGAGTTAGATTGATAATAATAAGAGAAATAAGTATAGTAATTGTAGTTCTACCGATCATATAAGCATAATATGGCTAATAATATGAGTTAGATTGATAATAATAAGACTAATAAGTATAGTAATTGTCGTTCTATCGATCATATAAGCATAATATGGCTAATAATATGAGTCAGATTGATAATAATAAGAGTAATAAGTATAGTAATTGTCGTTCTATCGATCACATAAGCATAATATGGCTAATAATATGAGTTAGATGATAGTAATAACAGAAGTGAGTATAGTAATTGTCGTTCTATCGATCATATAAGCATAATATTTCTAATAATATGAGTTAGATTGATAATAGTAAGAGTAATGAGATAGCAATTGTCGGTCTATCTATCATATAAGCAAATATGGCTAATAACATGAGTTAGATTGATAATAATAAGAGTAATGAGTATAGACATTGTCGTTCTATCGATTATATAAGCATAATATTGCTAATAATATGAGTTAGATTGATAATAATAAGACTAATAAATATAGTAATTGTCGTTCTATCGATCACATAAGCATAGTATGGCTAATAACAGGAGTTAGATTGATAATAATAAGAGTAATAAGTATAGTAATTGTCATTCTATCGATCATATAAGCATAGTATGGCTAATAACATGAGTTAGATTGATAATAATAAGAGTAATGTGTATAGTAGTTGTAGTTCTATCGATCATATCTGCATAATATGGTTAATAATATGAGTTAGATTGATAATAATAAGAGAAATAAGTATAGTAATTGTAGTTCTACCGATCATATAAGCATAATATGGCTAATAATATGAGTTAGATTGATAACAGTGAGTGTAATAAGTATAGTAATTGTCGGTCTATCAATCATATAAGCATAATATGGCTAATAATATGAGTTAGATTGATAATAATAACAGTAATGAGTATAGTAGTTGTACTTCTATCGATCATATCTGCATAATATGTTAATAATATGAGTTAGATTGATAATAATAAGAGAAATAAGTATAGTAATTGTAGTTCTACCGATCATATAAGCATAATATGGCTAATAATATGAGTTAGATTGATAATAATAAGACTAATAAGTATAGTAATTGTCGTTCTATCGATCATATAAGCATAATATGGCTAATAATATGAGTTAGATTGATAATATTAAGAGTAATGAGTATAGTAGTTGTAGTTCTATCGATCATATCTGCATAATATGGTTAATAATATGAGTTAGATTGATAATAATAAGAGAAATAAGTATAGTAATTGTAGTTCTACCGATCATATAAGCATATAAGGCTAATAATATGAGTTAGATTGATAATAATAAGACTAATAAGTATAGTAATTGTCGTTCTATCGATCACATAAGCATAATATGGCTAATAATATGAGTTAGATTGATAGTAATAACAGAAGTGAGTATAGTAATTGTCGTTCTATCGATCATATAAGCATAGTATTTCTAATAATATGAGTTAGATTGATAATAGTAAGAGTAATGAGTATAGCAATTGTCGGTCTATCTATCATATAAGCATAATATGGCTAATAATATGAGTTAGGTGGATAATAATAAGAGTAATAAGTATAGTAATTGTCGTTCTATCGATCATATAAGCATAATATTGCTAATAACATGAGTTAGATTGACAACCATAAGACTAATAAATATAGTAATTGTCGTTCTATCGATCATATAAGCATAATATGGTTAACAATATGAGTTAGATTGATGATAATAAGACTAATAAGTATAGTAATTGTAGTTCTATCGATGATATAAGCATAATATGGCTAATAATATGAGTTAGATTGATAATATTAAGAGTAATGAGTATAGTAGTTGTAGTTCTATCGATCATATCTGCATAATATCGTTAATAATATGAGTTAGATTGATAATAATAAGAGTAATAAGTATAGTAATTGTCGTTCTATCGATCATATAAGCATAATATTGCTAATAATATGAGTTAGATTCATAATAATAAGAGTAATGAGTATAGTAATTGTCGTTCTATCGATCACATAAGCATAGTATGGCTAATAACAGGAGTTAGATTGATAATAATAAGAGTAATAAGTATAGTAATTGTCATTCTATCGATCACATAAGCATAATATGGCTAATAATATGAGTTAGATTGATAGTAATAACAGTAGTGAGTATAGTAATTGGTCGTTCTATCGATCATATAAGCATAATATGGCTAATAATATGAGTTAGATTGATAATAATAAGAGTAATGAGTATAGACATTGTCGTTCTATCGATTATATAAGCATAATATTGCTAATAATATGAGTTAGATTGATAATAATAAGACTAATAAATATAGTAATTGTCGTTCTATCGATCATATAAGCATAATATGGTTAACAATATGAGTTAGATTGATAATAATAAGAGAAATAAGTATAGTAATTGTAGTTCTACCGTTCATATAAGCATAATATGGCTAATAATATCTGTTCGATTGATGATAATAAGACTAATAAGTATAGTAATTGTCGTTCTATCGATCATATAAGCATAATATGGCTAATAATATGAGTCAGATTGATAATAATAAGAGTAATAAGTATAGTAATTGTCGTTCTATCGATCATATCTGCATAATATGGTTAATAATATGAGTTAGATTGATAATAGTGAGTGTAATAAGTATAGTAATTGTCGTTCTGTCGATCATATAAGCATAATATGGCTAATAATATGAGTTAGATTGATAATAATAAGAGTAATAAGTATAGTAATTGTCGTTCTATCGATCATATAAGCATAATATTGCTAATAATATGAGTTAGATTGATAATATAAGAGTAATGGAGTATAGTAATTGTCGTTCTATCGATCATATAAGCATAGTATGGCTAATAACATGAGTTAGATTGATAATAATAAGAGTAATAAGTATAGTAATTGTCGTTCTATCGAACACATACGCATAATATGGCTAATAATATGAGTTAGATTGATAGTAATAACAGTAGTGAGTATAGTAATTGTCGTTCTACCGATCATATAAGCATAATATGGCTAATAATATGAGTTAGATTGATAACAGTGAGTGTAATAAGTATAGTAATTGTCGTTCTATCAATCATATAAGCATAATATGGCTAATAATATGAGTTAGATTGATAATAATAGAGAAATAAGTATAGTAATTGTAGTTCTACCGATCATATAAGCATAATATGGCTAATAATATGAGTTAGATTGATAATAATAAGACTAATAAGTATAGTAATTGTCGTTCTATCGATCATATAAGCATAATATGGCTAATAATATGAGTCAGATTGATAATAATGAGAGTAATAAGTATAGTAATTGTCGTTCTATCGATCACATAAGCATAATATGGCTAATAATATGAGTTAGATTGATAGTAATAACAGAAGTGAGTATAGTAATTGTCGTTCTATCGATCATATAAGCATAATATTGCTAATAACATGAGTTAGATTGACAACCATAAGACTAATAAATATAGTAATTGTCGTTCTATCGATCATATAAGCATAATATGGTTAACAATATGAGTTAGATTGATGATATAAGACTAATAAGTATAGTAATTGTAGTTCTATCGATGATATAAGCATAATATGGCTAATAATATGAGTTAGATTGATAATATTAAGAGTAATGAGTATAGTAATTGTCGTTCTAATCGATCATATAAGCATAATATTGCTAATAATAAGAGTTAGATTCATAATAATAAGAGTAATGAGTATAGTAATTGTCGTTCTATCGATCACATAAGCATAGTATGGCTAATAACAGGAGTTAGATTGATAATAATAAGAGTAATAAGTATAGTAATTGTCATTCTATCGATCACATAAGCATAATATGGCTAATAATATGAGTTAGATTGATAGTAATAACAGTAGTGAGTATAGTAATTGTCGTTCTATCGATCATATAAGCATAATATGGCTAATAATATGAGTTAGATTGATAATAATAAGAGTAATGAGTATAGATATTGTCGTTCTATCGATTATATAAGCATAATATTGCTAATAATATGAGTTAGATTGATAATAATAAGACTAATAATATAGTAATTGTCGTTCTATCGATCATATAAGCATAATATGGTTAACAATATGAGTTAGATGATAATAATAAGAGAAATAAGTATAGTAATTGTAGTTCTACCGTTCATATAAGCATAATATGGCTAATAATATCTGTTCGATTGATGATAATAAGACTAATAAGTATAGTAACTGTCGTTCTATCGATCATATAAGCATAATATGGCTAATAATATGAGTCAGATTGATAATAATAAGAGTAATAAATATAGTAATTGTCGTTCTATCGATCATATCTGCATAATATGGTTAATAATATGAGTTAGATGATAATAGTGAGTGTAATAAGTATAGTAATTGTCGTTCTGTCGATCATATAAGCATAATATGGCTAATAATATGAGTTAGATTGATAATAATAAGAGTAATAAGTATAGTAATTGTCGTTCTATCGAACACATAAGCATAATATGGCTAATAATATGAGTTAGATTGATAGTAATAACAGTAGCGAGTATAGTAATTGTCGTTCTATCGATCATATAGCATAATATGGCTAATAATATGAGTTAGATTGATAATAATAAGAGTAATGAGTATAGTTAATTGTCGTTCTATCGATCATATAAGCATAATATGGCTAATAATATGAGTCAGATTGATAGTAATAACAGTAGTGAGTATAGTAATTGTCGTTCTATCGATCATATAAGCATAATATGGCTAATAATATGAGTTAGATTGATAATAATAAGAGTAATGAGTATAGTAATTGTCGGTCTATCGATCATATAAGCATAGTATGGCTAATAACATGAGTTAGATTGATAATAATAAGAGTAATGAGTATAGTAATTGTCGTTCTATCGATCATATAAGCATAGTATGGCTAATACATGAGTTAGATTGATAATAATAAGAGTAATGAGTATAGTAGTTGTAGTTCTATCGATCATATCTGCATAATATGGTTAATAATATGAGTTAGATTGATAATAATACAGAGAAATAAGTATAGTAATTGTAGTTCTACCGATCATATAAGCATAATATGGCTAATAATATGAGTTAGATGATAACAGTGAGTGTAATAAGTATAGTAATTGTCGGTCTATCAATCATATAAGCATAATATGGCTAATATATGAGTTAGATTGATAATAATAACAGTAATGAGTATAGTAGTTGTACTTCTATCGATCATATCTGCATAATATGGTTAATAATATGAGTTAGATGATAATAATAAGAGAAATAAGTATAGTAATTGTAGTTCTACCGATCATATAAGCATAATATGGCTAATAATACGAGTTAGATTGATAATAATAAGACTAATAAGTATAGTAATTGTCGTTCTATCGATCATATAAGCATAATATGGCTAATAATATGAGTCAGATTGATAATAATAAGAGAAATAAGTATAGTAATTGTAGTTCTACCGTTCATATAAGCATAATATGCTAATAATATGAGTTAGATTGATAATAATAAGAGTAATAAGTATAGTAATTGTCGTTCTATCGATCATATAAGCATAATATTGCTAATAATATGAGTTAGATTGATAATAATAAGAGTAATGAGTATAGTAATTGTCGTTCTATCGATCATATAAGCATAGTATGGCTAATAACATGAGTTAGATTGATAATATTAAGAGTAATAAGTATAGTAATTGTCGTTCTATCGAACACATAAGCATAATATGGCTAATAATATGAGTTAGATTGATAGTAATAACAGTAGTGAGTATAGTAATTGTCGTTCTACCGATCATATAAGCATAATATGGCTAATAATATGAGTTAGATTGATAACAGTGAGTGTAATAAGTATAGTAATTGTCATTCTATCAATCATATAAGCATAATATGGCTAATAATATGAGTTAGATTGATAGTAATAACAGAAGTGAGTATAGTAATTGTCGTTCTATCGATCATATAAGCATAATATGGCTAATAATATGAGTTAGATTGATAATAGTAAGAGTAATGAGTATAGCAATTGTCGGTCTATCTATCATATAAGCATAATATGGCTAATAATATAGGTTAGGTGGATAATAATAAGAGTAATAAGTATAGTAATTGTCGTTCTATCGATCATATAAGCATAATATTGCTAATAACATGAGTTAGATTGACAACCATAAGACTAATAAATATAGTAATTGTCGTTCTATCGATCATATAAGCATAATATGGTTAACAATATGAGTTAGATTGATGATAATAAGACTAATAAGTATAGTAATTGTAGTTCTATCGATGATATAAGCATAATATGGCTAATAATATGAGTTAGATTGATAATATTAAGAGTAATGAGTATAGTAGTTGTAGTTCTATCGATCATATCTGCATAATATCGTTAATAATATGAGTTAGATTGATAATAATAAGAGTAATAAGTATAGTAATTGTCGTTCTATCGATCATATAAGCATAATATGGCTAATAATATGAGTTAGATTGATAATAATAAGAGTAATGAGTATAGTAATCGTCGTTCTATCGATTATATAAGCATAATATTGCTAATAATATGCGTTAGATTGATAATAATAAGACTAATAAATATAGTAATTGTCGTTCTATCGATCATATAAGCATAATATGGTTAACAATATGAGTTAGATTGATAATAATAAGAGAAATAAGTATAGTAATTGTAGTTCTACCGTTCATATAAGCATAATATGGCTAATAATATCTGTTCGATTGATGATAATAAGACTAATAAGTATAGTAATTGTCGTTCTATCGATCATATAAGCATAATATGGCTAATAATATGAGTCAGATTGATAATAATAAGAGTAATAAGTATAGTAATTGTCGTTCTATCGATCATATCTGCATAATATGGTTAATAATATGAGTTAGATTGATAATAGTGAGTGTAATAAGTATAGTAATTGTCGTTCTGTCGATCATATAAGCATAATATGGCTAATAATATGAGTTAGATTGATAATATAAGAGTAATAAGTATAGTAATTGTCGTTCTATCGATCATATAAGCATAATATTGCTAATAATATGAGTTAGATTGATAATAATAAGAGTAATGAGTATAGTAATTGTCGTTCTATCGATCATATAAGCATAGTATGGCTAATAACATGAGTTAGATTGATAATAATAAGAGTAATAAGTATAGTAATTGTCGTTCTATCGAACACATAAGCATAATATTGCTAATAATATGAGTTAGATTGATAATAATAAGAGTAATAAGTATAGTAATTGTCGTTCTACCGATCATATAAGCATAATATGGCTAATAATATGAGTTAGATTGATAACAGTGAGTGTAATAAGTATAGTAATTGTCGTTCTATCAATCATATAAGCATAATATGGCTAATAATATGAGTTAGATTGATAATAATAAGAGAAATAAGTATAGTAATTGTAGTTCTACCGATCATATAAGCATAATATGGCTAATAATATGAGTTAGCTTGATAATAATAAGACTAATAAGTATAGTAATTGTCGTTCTATCGATCATATAAGCATAATATGGCTAATAATATGAGTCAGATTGATAATAATGAGAGTAATAAGTATAGTAATTGTCGTTCTATCGATCACATAAGCATAATATGGCTAATAATATGAGTTAGATTGATAACAGTGAGTGTAATAAGTATAGTAATTGTCGGTCTATCAATCATATAAGCATAATATGGCTAATAATATGAGTTAGATTGATAATAATAACAGTAATGAGTATAGTAGTTGTACTTCTATCGATCATATCTGCATAATATGGTTAATAATATGAGTTAGATTGATAATAATAAGAGAAATAAGTATAGTAATTGTAGTTCTACCGATCATATAAGCATAATATGGCTAATAATACGAGTTAGATTGATAATAATAAGACTAATAAGTATAGTAATTGTCGTTCTATCGATCATATAAGCATAATATGGCTAATAATATGAGTCAGATTGATAATAATAAGAGAAATAAGTATAGTAATTGTAGTTCTACCGTTCATATAAGCATAATATGGCTAATAATATGAGTTAGATTGATAATAATAAGAGTAATAAGTATAGTAATTGTCGTTCTATCGATCATATAAGCATAATATTGCTAATAATATGAGTTAGATTGATAATAATAAGAGTAATGAGTATAGTAATTGTCGTTCTATCGATCATATAAGCATAGTATGGCTAATAACATGAGTTAGATTGATAATAATAAGAGAAATAAGTATAGTAATTGTCGTTCTATCGAACACATAAGCATAATATGGCTAATAATATGAGTTAGATTGATAGTAATAACAGTAGTGAGTATAGTAATTGTCGTTCTACCGATCATATAAGCATAATATGGCTAATAATATGAGTTAGATTGATAACAGTGAGTGTAATAAGTATAGTAATTGTCGTTCTATCAATCATATAAGCATAATATGGCTAATAATATGAGTTAGATTGATAGTAATAACAGAAGTGAGTATAGTAATTGTCGTTCTATCGATCATATAAGCATAATATGGCTAATAATATGAGTTAGATTGATAATAGTAAGAGTAATGAGTATAGCAATTGTCGGTCTATCTATCATATAAGCATAATATGGCTAATTATATGAGTTAGGTGGATAATAATAAGAGTAATAAGTATAGTAATTGTCGTTCTATCGATCATATAAGCATAATATTGCTAATAACATGAGTTAGATTGACAACCATAAGACTAATAAATATAGTAATTGTCGTTTCTATCGATCATATAAGCATAATATGGTTAACAATATGAGTTAGATTGATGATAATAAGACTAATAAGTATAGTAATTGTAGTTCTATCGATGATATAAGCATAATATGGCTAATAATATGAGTTAGATTGATAATATTAAGAGTAATGAGTATAGTAGTTGTAGTTCTATCGATCATATCTGCATAATATCGTTAATAATATGAGTTAGATTGATAATAATAAAGAGTAATAAGTATAGTAATTGTCGTTCTATCGATCATATAAGCATAATATTGCTAATAATATGAGTTAGATTCATAATAATAAGAGTAATGAGTATAGTAATTGTCGTTCTATCGATCACATAAGCATAGTATGGCTAATAACAGGAGTTAGATTGATAATAATAAGAGTAATAAGTATAGTAATTGTCATTCTATCGATCACATAAGCATAATATGGCTAATAATATGAGTTAGATTGATAGTAATAACAGTAGTGAGTATAGTAATTGTCGTTCTATCGATCATATAAGCATAATATGGCTAATAATATGAGTTAGATTGATAATAATAAGAGTAATGAGTAATAGACATTGTCGTTCTATCGATTATATAAGCATAATATTGCTAAAATATGAGTTAGATGATAATAATAAGACTAATAAATATAGTAATTGTCGTTCTATCGATCATATAAGCATAATATGGTTAACATATGAGTTAGATTGATAATAATAAGAGAAATAAGTATAGTAATTGTAGTTTCTACCGTTCATATAAGCATAATATGGCTAATAATATGAGTTAGATTGATAATAATAAGAGTAATAAGTATAGTAATTGTCGTTCTATCAATCATATAAGCATAATATGGCTAATAATATGAGTTAGATTGATAGTAATAACAGAAGTGAGTATAGTAATTGTCGTTCTATCGATCATATAAGCATAATATGGCTAATAATATGAGTTAGATTGATAATAGTAAGAGTAATGAGTATAGCAATTGTCGGTCTATCTATCATATAAGCATAATATGGCTAATAATATGAGTTAGATTGATAATAATAAGAGTAATAAGTATAGTAATTGTCGTTCTATCGATCATATAAGCATAATATTGCTAATAATATGAGTTAGATTGATAATAATAAGAGTAATGAGTATAGTAATTGTCGTTCTATCGATCATATAAGCATAGTATGGCTAATAACATGAGTTAGATTGATAATAATAAGAGTAATAAGTATAGTAATTGTCGTTCTATCGAACACATAAGCATAATATGGCTAATAATATGAGTTAGATTGATAGTAATAACAGTAGTGAGTATAGTAATTGTCGTTCTACCGATCATATAAGCATAATATGGCTAATAATATGAGTTAGATTGATAACAGTGAGTGTAATAAGTATAGTAATTGTCGTTCTATCAATCATATAAGCATAATATGGCTAATAATATGAGTTAGATTGATAGTAATAACAGAAGTGAGTATAGTAATTGTCGTTCTATCGATCATATAAGCATAATATGGCTAATAATATGAGTTAGATTGATAATAGTAAGAGTAATGAGTATAGCAATTGTCGGTCTATCTATCATATAAGCATAATATGGCTAATAATATGAGTTAGGTGGATAATATAAGAGTAATAAGTATAGTAATTGTCGTTCTATCGATCATATAAGCATAATATTGCTAATAACATGAGTTAGATTGACAACCATAAGACTAATAAATATAGTAATTGTCGTTCTATCGATCATATAAGCAAATATGGTTAACAATATGAGTTAGATTGATGATAATAAGACTAATAAGTATAGTAATTGTAGTTCTATCGATGATATAAGCATAATATGGCTAATAATATGAGTTAGATTGATAATATTAAGAGTAATGAGTATAGTAGTTGTAGTTCTATCGATCATATCTGCATAATATCGTTAATAATATGAGTTAGATTGATAATAATAAGAGTAATAAGTATAGTAATTGTCGTTCTATCGATCATATAAGCATAATATTGCTAATAATATGAGTTAGATTCATAATAATAAGAGTAATGAGTATAGTAATTGTCGTTCTATCGATCACATAAGCATAGTATGGCTAATAACAGGAGTTAGATTGATAATAATAAGAGTAATAAGTATAGTAAATTGTCATTCTATCGATCACATAAGCATAATATGGCTAATAATATGAGTTAGATTGATAGTAATAACAGTAGTGAGTATAGTAATTGTCGTTCTATCGATCATATAAGCATAATATGGCTAATAATATGAGTTAGATTGATAATAATAAGAGTAATGAGTATAGACATTGTCGTTCTATCGATTATATAAGCATAATATTGCTAATAATATGAGTTAGAATTGATAATAATAAGACTAATAAATATAGTAATTGTCGTTCTATCGATCATATAAGCATAATATGGTTAACAATATGAGTTAGATTGATAATAATAAGAGAAATAAGTATAGTAATTGTAGTTCTACCGTTCATATAAGCATAATATGGCTAATAATATGAGTTAGATTGATAATAATAAGAGTAATAAGTATAGTAATTGTCGTTCTATCGATCATATAAGCATAATATTGCTAATAATATGAGTTAGATTGATAATAATAAGAGTAATGAGTATAGTAATTGTCGTTCTATCGATCATATAAGCATAGTATGGCTAATAACATGAGTTAGATTGATAATATTAAGAGTAATAAGTATAGTAATTGTCGTTCTATCGAACACATAAGCATAATATGGCTAATAATATGAGTTAGATTGATAGTAATAACAGTAGTGAGTATAGTAATTGTCGTTCTACCGATCATATAAGCATAATATGGCTAATAATATGAGTTAGATGATAACAGTGAGTGTAATAAGTATAGTAATGTCGTTCTATCAATCATATAAGCATAATATGGCTAATAATATGAGTTAGATTGATAGTAATAACAGAAGTGAGTATAGTAATTGTCGTTCTATCGATCATATAAGCATAATATGGCTAATAATATGAGTTAGATTGATAATAGTAAGAGTAATGAGTATAGCAATTGTCGGTCTATCTATCATATAAGCATAATATGGCTAATAATATGAGTTAGGTGGATAATAATAAGAGTAATAAGTATAGTAATTGTCGTTCTATCGATCATATAAGCATAATATTGCTAATAACATGAGTTAGATTGGACAACCATAAGACTAATAAATATAGTAATTGTCGTTCTATCGATCATATAAGCATAATATGGTTAACAATATGAGTTAGATTGATAATAATAAGACTAATAAGTATAGTAATTGTCGTTCTATCGATCATATAAGCATAATATGGCTAATAATATGAGTCAGATTGATAATAATGAGAGTAATAAGTATAGTAATTGTCGTTCTATCGATCATATAAGCATAATATTGCTAATAACATGAGTTAGATTGACAACCATAAGACTAATAAATATAGTAATTGTCGTTCTATCGATCATATAAGCATAATATGGTTAACAATATGAGTTAGATTGATGGTAATAAGACTAATAAGTATAGTAATTGTAGTTCTATCGATGATATAAGCATAATATGGCTAATAATATGAGTTAGATTGATAATATTAAGAGTAATGAGTATAGTAGTTGTAGTTCTATCGATCATATCTGCATAATATCGTTAATAATATGAGTTAGATGATAATAATAAGAGTAATAAGTATAGTAATTGTCGTTCTATCGATCATATAAGCATAATATTGCTAATAATATGAGTTAGATCATAATAATAAGAGTAATGAGTATAGTAATTGTCGTTCTATCGATCACATAAGCATAGTATGGCTAATAACAGGAGTTAGATTGATAATAATAAGAGTAATAAGTATAGTAATTGTCATTCTATCGATCACATAAGCATAATATGGCTAGTAATATGAGTTAGATTGATAGTAATAACAGTAGTGAGTATAGTAATTGTCGTTCTATCGATCATATAAGCATAATATGGCTAATAATATGAGTTAGATTGATAATAATAAGAGTAATGAGTATAGACATTGTCGTTCTATCGATTATATAAGCATAATATTGCTAATAATATGAGTTAGATTGATAATAATAAGACTAATAAATATAGTAATTGTCGTTCTATCGATCATATAAGCATAATATGGTTAACAATATGAGTTAGATTGATAATAATAAGAGAAATAAGTATAGTAATTGTAGTTCTACCGTTCATATAAGCATAATATGGCTAATAATATCTGTTCGATTGATGATAATAAGACTAATAAGTATAGTAACTGTCGTTCTATCGATCATATAAGCATAATATGGCTAATAATATGAGTCAGATTGATAATAATAAGAGTAATAAATATAGTAATTGTCGTTCTATCGATCATATCTGCATAATATGGTTAATAATATGAGTTAGATTGATAATAGTGAGTGTAATAAGTATAGTAATTGTCGTTCTGTCGATCATATAAGCATAATATGGCTAATAATATGAGTATAGATTGATAATAATTAAGAGTAATAAGTATAGTAATTGTCGTTCTATCGATCATATAAGCATAATATTGCTAATAATATGAGTTAGATGATAATAATAAGAGAAATGAGTATAGTAATTGTCGTTCTATCGATCATATAAGCATAGTATGGCTAATAACATGAGTTAGATTGATAATAATAAGAGTAATAAGTATAGTAATTGTCGTTCTATCGAACACATAAGCATAATATGGCTAATAATATGAGTTAGATTGATAGTAATAACAGTAGCGAGTATAGTAATTGTCGTTCTATCGATCATGTAAGCATAATATGGCTAATAATATGAGTTAGATTGATAATAATAAGAGTAATGAGTATAGTAATTGTCGTTCTAATCGATCATATAAGCATAATATGGCTAATAATATGAGTCAGATTGATAGTAATAACAGTAGTGAGTATAGTAATTGTCGTTCTATCGATCATATAAGCATAATATGGCTAATAATATGAGTTAGATTGATAATAATAAGAGTAATGAGTATAGTAATTGTCGGTCTATCGATCATATAAGCATAGTATTGCTAATAATATGAGTTAGATTGATAATAATAAGAGTAATGAGTATAGTAATTGTCGTTCTATCGATCATATAAGCATAGTATGGCTAATAACATGAGTTAGATTGATAATAATAAGAGTAATAAGTATAGTAATTGTCGTTCTATCGAACACATAAGCATAATATGGCTAATAATATGAGTTAGATTGATAGTAATAACAGTAGTGAGTATAGTAATTGTCGTTCTACCGATCATATAAGCATAATATGGCTAATAATATGAGTTAGATGATAACAGTGAGTGTAATAAGTATAGTAATTGTCGTTCTATCAATCATATAAGCATAATATGGCTAATAATATGAGTTAGATTGATAATAATAAGAGAAATAAGTATAGTAATTGTAGTTCTACCGATCATATAAGCATAATATGGCTAATATATGAGTTAGATTGATAATAATAAGACTAATAAGTATAGTAATGTCGTTCTATCGATCATATAAGCATAATATGGCTAATAATATGAGTCAGATTGATAATAATGAGAGTAATAAGTATAGTATTGTCGTTCTATCGATCATATAAGCATAATATTGCTAATAACATGAGTTAGATTGACAACCATAAGACTAATAAATATAGTAATTGTCGTTCTATCGATCATATAAGCATAATATGGTTAACAATATGAGTTAGATTGATGGTAATAAGACTAATAAGTATAGTAATTGTAGTTCTATCGATGATATAAGCATAATATGGCTAATAATATGAGTTAGATTGATAATATTAAGAGTAATGAGTATAGTAGTTGTAGTTCTATCGATCATATCTGCATAATATCGTTAATAATATGAGTTAGATTGATAATAATAAGAGTAATAAGTATAGTAATTGTCGTTCTATCGATCATATAAGCATAATATTGCTAATAATATGAGTTAGATTCATAATAATAAGAGTAATGAGTATAGTAATTGTCGTTCTATCGATCACATAAGCATAGTATGGCTAATAACAGGAGTTAGATTGATAATAATAAGAGTAATAAGTATAGTAATTGTCATTTCTATCGATCACATAAGCATAATATGGCTAGTAATATGAGTTAGATTGATAGTAATAACAGTAGTGAGTATAGTAATTGTCGTTCTATCGATCATATAAGCATAATATGGCTAATAATATGAGTTAGATTGATATAATAAGAGTAATGAGTATAGACATTGTCGTTCTATCGATTATATAAGCATAATATGCTAATAATATGAGTTAGATTGATAATAATAAGACTAATAAATATAGTAATTGTCGTTCTATCGATCATATAAGCATAATATGGTTAACAATATGAGTTAGATTGATAATAATAAGAGAAATAAGTATAGTAATTGTAGTTCTACCGTTCATATAAGCATAATATGGCTAATAATATCTGTTCGATTGATGATAATAAGACTAATAAGTATAGTAACTGTCGTTCTATCGATCATATAAGCATAATATGGCTAATAATATGAGTCAGATTGATAATAATAAGAGTAATAAATATAGTAATTGTCGTTCTATCGATCATATCTGCATAATATGGTTAATAATATGAGTTAGATTGATAATAGTGAGTGTAATAAGTATAGTAATTGTCGTTCTGTCGATCATATAAGCATAATATGGCTAATAATATGAGTTAGATTGATAATAATAAGAGTAATAAGTATAGTAATTGTCGTTCTATCGATCATATAAGCATAATATTGCTAATATATGAGTTAGATTGATAATAATAAGAGTAATGAGTATAGTAATTGTCGTTCTATCGATCATATAAGCATAGTATGGCTAATAACATGAGTTAGATTGATAATAATAAGAGTAATAAGTATAGTAATTGTCGTTCTATCGAACACATAAGCATAATATGGCTAATAATATGAGTTAGATTGATAGTAATAACAGTAGCGAGTATAGTAATTGTCGTTCTATCGATCATATAAGCATAATATGGCTAATAATATGAGTTAGATTGATAATAATAAGAGTAATGAGTATAGTAATTGTCGTTCTATCGATCATATAAGCATAATATGGCTAATAATATGAGTCAGATTGATAGTAATAACAGTAGTGAGTATAGTAATTGTCGTTCTATCGATCATATAAGCATAATATGGCTAATAATATGAGTTAGATTGATAATAATAAGAGTAATGAGTATAGTAATTGTCGGTCTATCGATCATATAAGCATAGTATGGCTAATAATATGAGTTAGATTGATAATAGTGAGTGTAATAAGTATAGTAATTGTCGTTCTGTCGCTCATATAAGCATAATATGGCTAATAATATGAGTTAGATTGATAATAATAAGAGTAATAAGTATAGTAATTGTCGTTCTATCGATCATATAAGCATAATATTGCTATAATATGAGTTAGATTGATAATAATAAGAGTAATGAGTATAGTAATTGTCGTTCTATCGATCATATAAGCATAGTATGGCTAATAACATGAGTTAGATTGATAATAATAAGAGTAATAAGTATAGTAATTGTCGGTCTATCGAACACATAAGCATAATATGGCTAATAATATGAGTTAGATTGATAGTAATAACAGTAGTGAGTATAGTAATTGTCGTTCTAACCGATCATATAAGCATAATATGGCTAATAATATGAGTTAGATTGATAACAGTGAGTGTAATAAGTATAGTAATTGTCGTTCTATCAATCATATAAGCATAATATGGCTAATAATATGAGTTAGATTGATAATAATAAGAGAAATAAGTATAGTAATTGTAGTTCTACCGATCATATAAGCATAATATGGCTAATAATATGAGTTAGATTGATAATAATAAGACTAATAAGTATAGTAATTGTCGTTCTATCGATCATATAAGCATAATATGGCTAATAATATGAGTCAGATTGATAATAATGAGAGTAATAAGTATAGTAATTGTCGTTCTATCGATCACATAAGCATAATATGGCTAATAATATGAGTTAGATTGATAGTAATAACAGAAGTGAGTATAGTAATTGTCGGTCTATCGATCATTATATGCATAATATGGCTAATAATATGAGTTAGATTGATAATAGTAAGAGTAATGAGTATAGCAATTGTCGGTCTATCTATCATATAAGCATAATATGGCTAATAATATGAGTTAGGTGGATAATAATAAGAGTAATGAGTATAGTAATTGTCGTTCTATCGATCACATAAGCATAGTATGGCTAATAACAGGAGTTAGATTGATAATAATAAGAGTAATAAGTATAGTAATTGTCATTCTATCGATCACATAAGCATAATATGGCTAATAATATGAGTTAGATTGATAGTAATAACAGTAGTGAGTATAGTAATTGTCGTTCTATCGATCATATAAGCATAATATGGCTAATAATATGAGTTAGATTGATAATAATAAGAGTAATGAGTATAGTAATCGTCGTTCTATCGATTATATAAGCATAATATTGCTAATAATATGAGTTAGATTGATAATAATAAGACTAATAAATATAGTAATTGTCGTTCTATCGATCATATAAGCATAATATGGTTAACAATATGAGTTAGATTGATAATAATAAGAGAAATAAGTATAGTAATTGTAGTTCTACCGTTCATATAAGCATAATATGGCTAATAATATCTGTTCGATTGATGTTAATAAGACTAATAAGTATAGTAATTGTCGTTCTATCGATCATATAAGCATAATATGGCTAATAATATGAGTCAGATGATAATAATAAGAGTAATAAGTATAGTAATTGTCGTTCTATCGATCATATCTGCATAATATGGTTAATAATATGAGTTAGATTGATAATAGTGAGTGTAATAAGTAAAGTAATTGTCGTTCTGTCGATCATATAAGCATAATATGGCTAATAATATGAGTTAGATTGATAATAATAAGAGTAATAAGTATAGTAATTGTCGTTCTATCGATCATATAAGCATAATATTGCTAATAATATGAGTTAGATTGATAATAATAAGAGTAATGAGTATAGTAATTGTCGTTCTATCGATCATATAAGCATAGTATGGCTAATAACATGAGTTAGATTGATAATAATAAGAGTAATAAGTATAGTAATTGTCGTTCTATCGAACACATAAGCATAATATGGCTAATAATATGAGTTAGATTGATAGTAATAACAGTAGTGAGTACTAGTAATTGTACTCACTACTGTTATTACTATCAATCTAACTCATATTATTAGCCATATTATGCTTATGTGTTCGATAGAACGACAATTACTATACTTATTACTCTTATTATTATCAATCTAACTCATGTTATTAGCCATACTATGCTTATATGATCGATAGAACGACAATTACTATACTCATTACTCTTATTATTATCAATCTAACTCATATTATTAGCAATATTATGCTTATATGATCGATAGAACGACAATTACTATACTTATTACTCTTATTATTATCAATCTAACTCATATTATTAGCCATATTATGCTTATATGATCGACAGAACGACAATTACTTTACTTATTACACTCACTATTATCAATCTAACTCATATTATTAACCATATTATGCAGATATGATCGATAGAACGACAATTACTATACTTATTACTCTTATTATTATCAATCTGACTCATATTATTAGCCATATTATGCTTATATGATCGATAGAACGACAATTACTATACTTATTAGTCTTATTATCATCAATCGAACAGATATTATTAGCCATATTATGCTTATATGAACGGTAGAACTACAATTACTATACTTATTTCTCTTATTATTATCAATCTAACTCATATTGTTAACCATATTATGCTTA
The DNA here is from genome assembly GCF_050947335.1 of Megachile rotundata. Lineage (NCBI taxonomy): Eukaryota > Metazoa > Arthropoda > Insecta > Hymenoptera > Megachilidae > Megachile > Megachile rotundata. The sequence continues at coordinate 21,195 of NW_027473758.1, forward strand.
TATGATCGATAGAACGACAATTACTATATTTATTAGTCTTATTATTATCAATCTAACTCATATTATTAGCAATATTATGCTTATATAATCGATAGAACGACGATTACTATACTCATTACTCTTATTATTATCAATCTAACTCATATTATTAGCCATATTATGCTTATATGATCGATAGAACGACAATTACTATACTCACTACTGTTATTACTATCAATCTAACTCATATTATTAGCCATATTATGCTTATGTGATCGATAGAATGACAATTACTATACTTATTACTCTTATTATTATCAATCTAACTCCTGTTATTAGCCATACTATGCTTATGTGATCGATAGAACGACAATTACTATACTCATTACTCTTATTATTATCCACCTAACTCATATTATTAGCCATATTATGCTTATATGATAGATAGACCGACAATTGCTATACTCATTACTCTTACTATATCAATCTAACTCATATTATTAGCCATATTATGCATATATGATCGATAGAACGACAATTACTATACTCACTTCTGTTATTACTATCAATCTAACTCATATTATTAGCCATATTATGCTTATGTGATCGATAGAACGACAATTACTATACTTATTACTCTCATTATTATCAATCTGACTCATATTATTAGCCATATTATGCTTATATGATCGATAGAACGACAATTACTATACTTATTAGTCTTATTATTATCAATCTAACTCATATTATTAGCCATATTATGCTTATATGATCGGTAGAACTACAATTACTATACTTATTTCTCTTATTATTATCAATCTAACTCATATTATTAGCCATATTATGCTTATATGATTGATAGAACGACAATTACTATACTTATTACACTCACTGTTATCAATCTAACTCATATTATTAGCCATATTATGCTTATATGATCGGTAGAACGACAATTACTATACTCACTACTGTTATTACTATCAATCTAACTCATATTATTAGCCATATTATGCTTATGTGTTCGATAGACCGACAATTACTATACTTATTACTCTTATTATTATCAATCTAACTCATGTTATTAGCCATACTATGCTTATATGATCGATAGAACGACAATTACTATACTCATTACTCTTATTATTATCAATCTAACTCATATTATTAGCAATATTATGCTTATATGATCGATAGAACGACAATTACTATACTTATTACTCTTATTATTATCAATCTAACTCATATTATTAGCCATATTATGCTTATATGAGCGACAGAACGACAATTACTATACTTATTACACTCACTATTATCAATCTAACTCATATTATTAGCCATACTATGCTTATATGATCGATAGACCGACAATTACTATACTCATTACTCTTATTATTATCAATCTAACTCATATTATTAGCCATATTATGCTTATATGATCGATAGAACGACAATTACTATACTCACTACTGTTATTACTATCAATCTGACTCATATTATTAGCCATATTATGCTTATATGATCGATAGAACGACAATTACTATACTCATTACTCTTATTATTATCAATCTAACTCATATTATTAGCCATATTATGCTTATATGATCGATAGAACGACAATTACTATACTCGCTACTGTTATTACTATCAATCTAACTCATATTATTAGCCATATTATGCTTATGTGTTCGATAGAACGACAATTACTATACTTATTACTCTTATTATTATCAATCTAACTCATGTTATTAGCCATACTATGCTTATATGATCGATAGAACGACAATTACTATACTCATTACTCTTATTATTATCAATCTAACTCATATTATTAGCAATATTATGCTTATATGATCGATAGAACGACAATTACTATACTTATTACTCTTATTATTATCAATCTAACTCATATTATTAGCCATATTATGCTTATATGATCGACAGAACGACAATTACTATACTTATTACACTCACTATTATCAATCTAACTCATATTATTAACCATATTATGCAGATATGATCGATAGAACGACAATTACTATATTTATTACTCTTATTATTATCAATCTGACTCATATTATTAGCCATATTATGCTTATATGATCGATAGAACGACAGTTACTATACTTATTAGTCTTATTATCATCAATCGAACAGATATTATTAGCCATATTATGCTTATATGAACGGTAGAACTACAATTACTATACTTATTTCTCTTATTATTATCAATCTAACTCATATTGTTAACCATATTATGCTTATATGATCGATTAGAACGACAATTACTATATTTATTAGTCTTATTATTATCAATCTAACTCATATTATTAGCAATATTATGCTTATATAATCGATAGAACGACAATGTCTATACTCATTACTCTTATTATTATCAATCTAACTCATATTATTAGCCATATTATGCTTATATGATCGATAGAACGACAATTACTATACTCACTACTGTTATTACTATCAATCTAACTCATATTACTAGCCATATTATGCTTATGTGATCGATAGAATGACAATTACTATACTTATTACTCTTATTATTATCAATCTAACTCCTGTTATTAGCCATACTATGCTTATGTGATCGATAGAACGACAATTACTATACTCATTACTCTTATTATTATGAATCTAACTCATATTATTAGCAATATTATGCTTATATGATCGATAGAACGACAATTACTATACTTATTACTCTTATTATTATCAATCTAACTCATATTATTAACGATATTATGCAGATATGATCGATAGAACTACAACTACTATACTCATTACTCTTAATATTATCAATCTAACTCATATTATTAGCCATATTATGCTTATATCATCGATAGAACTACAATTACTATACTTATTAGTCTTATTACCATCAATCTAACTCATATTGTTAACCATATTATGCTTATATGATCGATAGAACGACAATTACTATATTTATTAGTCTTATGGTTGTCAATCTAACTCATGTTATTAGCAATATTATGCTTATATGATCGATAGAACGACAATTACTATACTTATTACTCTCATTATTATCAATCTGACTCATATTATTAGCCATATTATGCTTATATGATCGATAGAACGACAATTACTATACTTATTAGTCTTATTATTATCAATCTAACTCATATTATTAGCCATATTATGCTTATATGATCGGTAGAACTACAATTACTATACTTATTTCTCTTATTATTATCAATCTAACTCATATTATTAGCCATATTATGCTTATATGATTGATAGAACGACAATTACTATACTTATTACACTCACTGTTATCAATCTAACTCATATTATTAGCCATATTATGCTTATATGATCGGTAGAACGACAATTACTATACTCACTACTGTTATTACTATCAATCTAACTCATATTATTAGCCATATTATGCTTATGTGTTCGATAGAACGACAATTACTATACTTATTACTCTTATTATTATCAATCTAACTCATGTTATTAGCCATACTATGCTTATATGATCGATAGAACGACAATTACTATACTCATTACTCTTATTATTATCAATCTAACTCATATTATTAGCAATACTATGCTTATATGATCGATAGACCGACAATTACTATACTCATTACTCTTATTATTATCAATCTAACTCATATTATTAGCCATATTATGCTTATATGATCGATAGAACGACAATTACTATACTCACTACTGTTATTACTATCAATCTGACTCATATTATTAGCCATATTATGCTTATATGATCGATAGAACGACAATTACTATACTCATTACTCTTATTATTATCAATCTAACTCATATTATTAGCCATATTATGCTTACATGATCGATAGAACGACAATTACTATACTCGCTACTGTTATTACTATCAATCTAACTCATATTATTAGCCATATTATGCTTATGTGTTCGATAGAACGACAATTACTATACTTATTACTCTTATTATTATCAATCTAACTCATGTTATTAGCCATACTATGCTTATATGATCGATAGAACGACAATTACTATACTCATTTCTCTTATTATTATCAATCTAACTCATATTATTAGCAATATTATGCTTATATGATCGATAGAACGACAATTACTATACTTATTACTCTTATTATTATCAATCTAACTCATATTATTAGCCATATTATGCTTATATGATCGACAGAACGACAATTACTATACTTATTACACTCACTATTATCAATCTAACTCATATTATTAACCATATTATGCAGATATGATCGATAGAACGACAATTACTATATTTATTACTCTTATTATTATCAATCTGACTCATATTATTAGCCATATTATGCTTATATGATCGATAGAACGACAGTTACTATACTTATTAGTCTTATTATCATCAATCGAACAGATATTATTAGCCATATTATGCTTATATGAACGGTAGAACTACAATTACTATACTTATTTCTCTTATTATTATCAATCTAACTCATATTGTTAACCATATTATGCTTATATGATCGATAGAACGACAATTACTATATTTATTAGTCTTATTATTATCAATCTAACTCATATTATTAGCAATATTATGCTTATATAATCGATAGAACGACAATGTCTATACTCATTACTCTTATTATTATCAATCTAACTCATATTATTAGCCATATTATGCTTATATGATCGATAGAACGACAATTACTATACTCACTACTGTTATTACTATCAATCTAACTCATATTACTAGCCATATTATGCTTATGTGATCGATAGAATGACAATTACTATACTTATTACTCTTATTATTATCAATCTAACTCCTGTTATTAGCCATACTATGCTTATGTGATCGATAGAACGACAATTACTATACTCATTACTCTTATTATTATGAATCTAACTCATATTATTAGCAATATTATGCTTATATGATCGATAGAACGACAATTACTATACTTATTACTCTTATTATTATCAATCTAACTCATATTATTAACGATATTATGCAGATATGATCGATAGAACTACAACTACTATACTCATTACTCTTAATATTATCAATCTAACTCATATTATTAGCCATATTATGCTTATATCATCGATAGAACTACAATTACTATACTTATTAGTCTTATTACCATCAATCTAACTCATATTGTTAACCATATTATGCTTATATGATCGATAGAACGACAATTACTATATTTATTAGTCTTATGGTTGTCAATCTAACTCATGTTATTAGCAATATTATGCTTATATGATCGATAGAACGACAATTACTATACTTATTACTCTCATTATTATCAATCTGACTCATATTATTAGCCATATTATGCTTATATGATCGATAGAACGACAATTACTATACTTATTAGTCTTATTATTATCAATCTAACTCATATTGTTAACCATATTATGCTTATATGATCGATAGAACGACAATTACTATATTTATTAGTCTTATGGTTGTCAATCTAACTCATGTTATTAGCAATATTATGCTTATATGATCGATAGAACGACAATTACTATACTTATTACTCTTATTATTATCCACCTAACTCATATTATTAGCCATATTATGCTTATATGATAGATAGACCGACAATTGCTATACTCATTACTCTTACTATTATCAATCTAACTCATATTATTAGCCATATTATGCTTATATGATCGATAGAACGACAATTACTATACTCACTTCTGTTATTACTATCAATCTAACTCATATTATTAGCCATATTATGCTTATATGATTGATAGAACGACAATTACTATACTTATTACACTCACTGTTATCAATCTAACTCATATTATTAGCCATATTATGCTTATATGATCGGTAGAACGACAATTACTATACTCACTACTGTTATTACTATCAATCTAACTCATATTATTAGCCATATTATGCTTATGTGTTCGATAGAACGACAATTACTATACTTATTACTCTTAATATTATCAATCTAACTCATGTTATTAGCCATACTATGCTTATATGATCGATAGAACGACAATTACTATACTCATTACTCTTATTATTATCAATCTAACTCATATTATTAGCAATATTATGCTTATATGATCGATAGAACGACAATTACTATACTTATTACTCTTATTATTATCAATCTAACTCATATTATTAGCCATATTATGCTTATATGAACGGTAGAACTACAATTACTATACTTATTTCTCTTATTATTATCAATCTAACTCATATTGTTAACCATATTATGCTTATATGATCGATAGAACGACAATTACTATATTTATTAGTCTTATTATTATCAATCTAACTCATATTATTAGCAATATTATGCTTATATAATCGATAGAACGACAATGTCTATACTCATTACTCTTATTATTATCAATCTAACTCATATTATTAGCCATATTATGCTTATATGATCGATAGAACGACAATTACTATACTCACTACTGTTATTACTATCAATCTAACTCATATTATTAGCCATATTATGCTTATGTGATCGATAGAATGACAATTACTATACTTATTACTCTTATTATTATCAATCTAACTCCTGTTATTAGCCATACTATGCTTATGTGATCGATAGAACGACAATTACTATACTCATTACTCTTATTATTATGAATCTAACTCATATTATTAGCAATATTATGCTTATATGATCGATAGAACGACAATTACTATACTTATTACTCTTATTATTATCAATCTAACTCATATTATTAACGATATTATGCAGATATGATCGATAGAACTACAACTACTATACTCATTACTCTTAATATTATCAATCTAACTCATATTATTAGCCATATTATGCTTATATCATCGATAGAACTACAATTACTATACTTATTAGTCTTATTATCATCAATCTAACTCATATTGTTAACCATATTATGCTTATATGATCGATAGAACGACAATTACTATATTTATTAGTCTTATGGTTGTCAATCTAACTCATGTTATTAGCAATATTATGCTTATATGATCGATAGAACGACAATTACTATACTTATTACTCTTATTATTATCCACCTAACTCATATTATTAGCCATATTATGCTTATATGATAGATAGACCGACAATTGCTATACTCATTACTCTTACTATTATCAATCTAACTCATATTATTAGCCATATTATGCTTATATGATCGATAGAACGACAATTACTATACTCACTTCTGTTATTACTATCAATCTAACTCATATTATTAGCCATATTATGCTTATATGATTGATAGAACGACAATTACTATACTTATTACACTCACTGTTATCAATCTAACTCATATTATTAGCCATATTATGCTTATATGATCGGTAGAACGACAATTACTATACTCACTACTGTTATTACTATCAATCTAACTCATATTATTAGCCATATTATGCTTATGTGTTCGATAGAACGACAATTACTATACTTATTACTCTTATTATTATCAATCTAACTCATGTTATTAGCCATACTATGCTTATATGATCGATAGAACGACAATTACTATACTCATTACTCTTATTATTATCAATCTAACTCATATATTAGCAATATTATGCTTATATGATCGATAGAACGACAATTACTATACTTATTACTCTTATTATTATCAATCTAACTCATATTATTAGCCATATTATGCTTATATGATAGATAGACCGACAATTGCTATACTCATTACTCTTACTATTATCAATCTAACTCATATTATTAGCCATATTATGCTTATATGATCGATAGAACGACAATTACTATACTCACTTCTGTTATTACTATCAATCTAACTCATATTATTAGCCATATTATGCTTATATGATTGATAGAACGACAATTACTATACTTATTACTCTTATTATTATCAATCTAACTCATATTATTAGCCATATTATGCTTATATGAACGGTAGAACTACAATTACTATACTTATTTCTCTTATTATTATCAATCTAACTCATATTGTTAACCATATTATGCTTATATGATCGATAGAACGACAATTACTATATTTATTAGTCTTATTATTATCAATCTAACTCATATTATTAGCAATATTATGCTTATATAATCGATAGAACGACAATGTCTATACTCATTACTCTTATTATTATCAATCTAACTCATATTATTAGCCATATTATGCTTATATGATCGATAGAACGACAATTACTATACTCACTACTGTTATTACTATCAATCTAACTCATATTATTAGCCATATTATGCTTATGTGATCGATAGAATGACAATTACTATACTTATTACTCTTATTATTATCAATCTAACTCCTGTTATTAGCCATACTATGCTTATGTGATCGATAGAACGACAATTACTATACTCATTACTCTTATTATTATGAATCTAACTCATATTATTAGCAATATTATGCTTATATGATCGATAGAACGACAATTACTATACTTATTACTCTTATTATTATCAATCTAACTCATATTATTAACGATATTATGCAGATATGATCGATAGAACTACAACTACTATACTCATTACTCTTAATATTATCAATCTAACTCATATTATTAGCCATATTATGCTTATATCATCGATAGAACTACAATTACTATACTTATTAGTCTTATTATCATCAATCTAACTCATATTGTTAACCATATTATGCTTATATGATCGATAGAACGACAATTACTATATTTATTAGTCTTATGGTTGTCAATCTAACTCATGTTATTAGCAATATTATGCTTATATGATCGATAGAACGACAATTACTATACTTATTACTCTTATTATTATCCACCTAACTCATATTATTAGCCATATTATGCTTATATGATAGATAGACCGACAATTGCTATACTCATTACTCTTACTATTATCAATCTAACTCATATTATTAGCCATATTATGCTTATATGATCGATAGAACGACAATTACTATACTCACTTCTGTTATTACTATCAATCTAACTCATATTATTAGCCATATTATGCTTATATGATTGATAGAACGACAATTACTATACTTATTACACTCACTGTTATCAATCTAACTCATATTATTAGCCATATTATGCTTATATGATCGGTAGAACGACAATTACTATACTCACTACTGTTATTACTATCAATCTAACTCATATTATTAGCCATATTATGCTTATGTGTTCGATAGAACGACAATTACTATACTTATTTCTCTTATTATTATCAATCTAACTCATGTTATTAGCCATACTATGCTTATATGATCGATAGAACGACAATTACTATACTCATTACTCTTATTATTATCAATCTAACTCATATTATTAGCAATATTATGCTTATATGATCGATAGAACGACAATTACTATACTTATTACTCTTATTATTATCAATCTAACTCATATTATTAGCCATATTATGCTTATATGAACGGTAGAACTACAATTACTATACTTATTTCTCTTATTATTATCAATCTGACTCATATTATTAGCCATATTATGCTTATATGATCGATAGAACGACAATTACTATACTTATTAGTCTTATTATTATCAATCTAACTCGTATTATTAGCCATATTATGCTTATATGATCGGTAGAACTACAATTACTATACTTATTTCTCTTATTATTATCAATCTAACTCATATTATTAACCATATTATGCAGATATGATCGATAGAAGTACAACTACTATACTCATTACTGTTATTATTATCAATCTAACTCATATTATTAGCCATATTATGCTTATATGATTGATAGACCGACAATTACTATACTTATTACACTCACTGTTATCAATCTAACTCATATTATTAGCCATATTATGCTTATGTGATCGATAGAACGACAATTACTATACTTATTACTCTCATTATTATCAATCTGACTCATATTATTAGCCATATTATGCTTATATGATCGATAGAACGACAATTACTATACTTATTAGTCTTATTATTATCAAGCTAACTCATATTATTAGCCATATTATGCTTATATGATCGGTAGAACTACAATTACTATACTTATTTCTCTTATTATTATCAATCTAACTCATATTATTAGCCATATTATGCTTATATGATTGATAGAACGACAATTACTATACTTATTACACTCACTGTTATCAATCTAACTCATATTATTAGCCATATTATGCTTATATGATCGGTAGAACGACAATTACTATACTTATTACTCTTATTATTATCAATCTAACTCATATTATTAGCAATATTATGCTTATGTGTTCGATAGAACGACAATTACTATACTTATTACTCTTATTATTATCAATCTAACTCATGTTATTAGCCATACTATGCTTATATGATCGATAGAACGACAATTACTATACTCATTACTCTTATTATTATCAATCTAACTCATATTATTAGCAATATTATGCTTATATGATCGATAGAACGACAATTACTATACTTATTACTCTTATTATTATCAATCTAACTCATATTATTAGCCATATTATGCTTATATGATCGACAGAACGACAATTACTATACTTATTACACTCACTATTATCAATCTAACTCATATTATTAACCATATTATGCAGATATGATCGATAGAACGACAATTACTATACTTATTACTCTTATTATTATCAATCTGACTCATATTATTAGCCATATTATGCTTATATGATCGATAGAACGACAATTACTATACTTATTAGTCTTATTATCATCAATCGAACAGATATTATTAGCCATATTATGCTTATATGAACGGTAGAACTACAATTACTATACTTATTTCTCTTATTATTATCAATCTAACTCATATTGTTAACCATATTATGCTTATATGATCGATAGAACGACAATTACTATATTTATTAGTCTTATTATTATCAATCTAACGCATATTATTAGCAATATTATGCTTATATAATCGATAGAACGACGATTACTATACTCATTACTCTTATTATTATCAATCTAACTCATATTATTAGCCATATTATGCTTATATGATCGATAGAACGACAATTACTATACTTATTACTCTTATTATTATCAATCTAACTCATATTATTAACGATATTATGCAGATATGATCGATAGAACTACAACTACTATACTCATTACTCTTAATATTATCAATCTAACTCATATTATTAGCCATATTATGCTTATATCATCGATAGAACTACAATTACTATACTTATTAGTCTTATTATCATCAATCTAACTCATATTGTTAACCATATTATGCTTATATGATCGATAGAACGACAATTACTATATTTATTAGTCTTATGGTTGTCAATCTAACTCATGTTATTAGCAATATTATGCTTATATGATCGATAGAACGACAATTACTATACTTATTACTCTTATTATTATCCACCTAACCTATATTATTAGCCATATTATGCTTATATGATAGATAGACCGACAATTGCTATACTCATTACTCTTACTATTATCAATCTAACTCATATTATTAGCCATATTATGCTTATATGATCGATAGAACGACAATTACTATACTCACTTCTGTTATTACTATCAATCTAACTCATATTATTAGCCATATTATGCTTATATGATTGATAGAATGACAATTACTATACTTATTACACTCACTGTTATCAATCTAACTCATATTATTAGCCATATTATGCTTATATGATCGGTAGAACGACAATTACTATACTCACTACTGTTATTACTATCAATCTAACTCATATTATTAGCCATATTATGCTTATGTGTTCGATAGAACGACAATTACTATACTTATTACTCTTAATATTATCAATCTAACTCATGTTATTAGCCATACTATGCTTATATGATCGATAGAACGACAATTACTATACTCATTACTCTTATTATTATCAATCTAACTCATATTATTAGCAATATTATGCTTATATGATCGATAGAACGACAATTACTATACTTATTACTCTTATTATTATCAATCTAACTCATATTATTAGCCATATTATGCTTATATGAACGGTAGAACTACAATTACTATACTTATTTCTCTTATTATTATCAATCTGACTCATATTATTAGCCATATTATGCTTATATGATCGATAGAACGACAATTACTATACTTATTAGTCTTATTATTATCAATCTAACTCGTATTATTAGCCATATTATGCTTATATGATCGGTAGAACTACAATTACTATACTTATTTCTCTTATTATTATCAATCTAACTCATATTATTAACCATATTATGCAGATATGATCGATAGAAGTACAACTACTATACTCATTACTGTTATTATTATCAATCTAACTCATATTATTAGCCATATTATGCTTATATGATTGATAGACCGACAATTACTATACTTATTACACTCACTGTTATCAATCTAACTCATATTATTAGCCATATTATGCTTATATGATCGGTAGAACTACAATTACTATACTTATTTCTCTTATTATTATCAATCTAACTCATATTATTAACCATATTATGCAGATATGATCGATAGAACTACAACTACTATACTCATTACTCTTATTATTATCAATCTAACTCATGTTATTAGCCATACTATGCTTATATGATCGATAGAACGACAATTACTATACTCATTACTCTTATTATTATCAATCTAACTCATGTTATTAGCCATACTATGCTTATATGATCGATAGACCGACAATTACTATACTCATTACTCTTATTATTATCAATCTAACTCATATTATTAGCCATATTATGCTTATATGATCGATAGAACGACAATTACTATACTCACTACTGTTATTACTATCAATCTGACTCATATTATTAGCCATATTATGCTTATATGATCGATAGAACGACAATTACTATACTCATTACTCTTATTATTATCAATCTAACTCATATTATTAGCCATATTATGCTTATATGATCGATAGAACGACAATTACTATACTCGCTACTGTTATTACTATCAATCTAACTCATATTATTAGCCATATTATGCTTATGTGTTCGATAGAACGACAATTACTATACTTATTACTCTTATTATTATCAATCTAACTCATATTATTAGCCATATTATGCTTATATGATCGACAGAACGACAATTACTATACTTATTACACTCACTATTATCAATCTAACTCATATTATTAACCATATTATGCAGATATGATCGATAGAACGACAATTACTATATTTATTACTCTTATTATTATCAATCTGACTCATATTATTAGCCATATTATGCTTATATGATCGATAGAACGACAGTTACTATACTTATTAGTCTTATTATCATCAATCGAACAGATATTATTAGCCATATTATGCTTATATGAACGGTAGAACTACAATTACTATACTTATTTCTCTTATTATTATCAATCTAACTCATATTGTTAACCATATTATGCTTATATGATCGATAGAACGACAATTACTATATTTATTAGTCTTATTATTATCAATCTAACTCATATTATTAGCAATATTATGCTTATATAATCGATAGAACGACAATATCTATACTCATTACTCTTATTATTATCAATCTAACTCATATTATTAGCCATATTATGCTTATATGATCGATAGAACGACAATTACTATACTCACTACTGTTATTACTATCAATCTAACTCATATTATTAGCCATATTATGCTTATGTGATCGATAGAATGACAATTACTATACTTATTACTCTTATTATTATCAATCTAACTCCTGTTATTAGCCATACTATGCTTATGTGATCGATAGAACGACAATTACTATACTCATTACTCTTATTATTATGAATCTAACTCTTATTATTAGCAATATTATGCTTATATGATCGATAGAACGACAATTACTATACTCATTACTCTTAATATTATCAATCTAACTCATATTATTAGCCATATTATGCTTATATCATCGATAGAACTACAATTACTATACTTATTAGTCTTATTATCATCAATCTAACTCATATTGTTAACCATATTATGCTTATATGATCGATAGAACGACAATTACTATATTTATTAGTCTTATGGTTGTCAATCTAACTCATGTTATTAGCAATATTATGCTTATATGATCGATAGAACGACAATTACTATACTCACTTCTGTTATTACTATCAATCTAACTCATATTATTAGCCATATTATGCTTATGTGATCGATAGAACGACAATTACTATACTTATTACTCTCATTATTATCAATCTGACTCATATTATTAGCCATATTATGCTTATATGATCGATAGAACGACAATTACTATACTTATTAGTCTTATTATTATCAATCTAACTCATATTATTAGCCATATTATGCTTATATGATCGGTAGAACTACAATTACTATACTTATTTCTCTTATTATTATCAATCTAACTCATATTATTAGCCATATTATGCTTATATGATTGATAGAACGACAATTACTATACTTATTACACTCACTGTTATCAATCTAACTCATATTATTAGCCATATTATGCTTATATGATCGGTAGAACGACAATTACTATACTCACTACTGTTATTACTATCAATCTAACTCATATTATTAGCCATATTATGCGTATGTGTTCGATAGAACGACAATTACTATACTTATTACTCTTATTATTATCAATCTAACTCATGTTATTAGCCATACTATGCTTATATGATCGATAGAACGACAATTACTATACTCATTACTCTTATTATTATCAATCTAACTCATATTATTAGCAATATTATGCTTATATGATCGATAGAACGACAATTACTATACTTATTACTCTTATTATTATCAATCTAACTCATATTATTAGCCATATTATGCTTATATGATCGACAGAACGACAATTACTATACTTATTACACTCACTATTATCAATCTAACTCATATTATTAACCATATTATGCAGATATGATCGATAGAACGACAATTACTATACTTATTACTCTTATTATTATCAATCTGACTCATATTATTAGCCATATTATGCTTATATGATCGATAGAACGACAATTACTATACTTATTAGTCTTATTATCATCAATCGAACAGATATTATTAGCCATATTATGCTTATATGAACGGTAGAACTACAATTACTATACTTATTTCTCTTATTATTATCAATCTAACTCATATTGTTAACCATATTATGCTTATATGATCGATAGAACGACAATTACTATATTTATTAGTCTTATTATTATCAATCTAACTCATATTATTAGCAATATTATGCTTATATAATCGATAGAACGACAATGTCTATACTCATTACTCTTATTATTATCAATCTAACTCATATTATTAGCCATATTATGCTTATATGATCGATAGAACGACAATTACTATACTCACTACTGTTATTACTATCAATCTAACTCATATTATTAGCCATATTATGCTTATGTGATCGATAGAATGACAATTACTATACTTATTACTCTTATTATTATCAATCTAACTCCTGTTATTAGCCATACTATGCTTATGTGATCGATAGAACGACAATTACTATACTCATTACTCTTATTATTATGAATCTAACTCATATTATTAGCAATATTATGCTTATATGATCGATAGAACGACAATTACTATACTTATTACTCTTATTATTATCAATCTAACTCATATTATTAACGATATTATGCAGATATGATCGATAGAACTACAACTACTATACTCATTACTCTTAATATTATCAATCTAACTCATATTATTAGCCATATTATGCTTATATCATCGATAGAACTACAATTACTATACTTATTAGTCTTATTATCATCAATCTAACTCATATTGTTAACCATATTATGCTTATATGATCGATAGAACGACAATTACTATATTTATTAGTCTTATGGTTGTCAATCTAACTCATGTTATTAGCAATATTATGCTTATATGATCGATAGAACGACAATTACTATACTTATTACTCTTATTATTATCCACCTAACTCATATTATTAGCCATATTATGCTTATATGATAGATAGACCGACAATTGCTATACTCATTACTCTTACTATTATCAATCTAACTCATATTATTAGAAATACTATGCTTATATGATCGATAGAACGACAATTACTATACTCACTTCTGTTATTACTATCAATCTAACTCATATTATTAGCCATATTATGCTTATGTGATCGATAGAACGACAATTACTATACTTATTAGTCTTATTATTATCAATCTAACTCATATTATTAGCCATATTATGCTTATATGATCGGTAGAACTACAATTACTATACTTATTTCTCTTATTATTATCAATCTAACTCATATTATTAACCATATTATGCAGATATGATCGATAGAACTACAACTACTATACTCATTACTCTTAATATTATCAATCTAACTCATATTATTAGCCATATTATGCTTATATGATCGATAGAACGACAATTACTATACTTATTAGTCTTATTATTATCAATCTAACTCATATTATTAGCCATATTATGCTTATATGATCGGTAGAACTACAATTACTATACTTATTTCTCTTATTATTATCAATCTAACTCATATTATTAACCATATTATGCAGATATGATCGATAGAAGTACAACTACTATACTCATTACTGTTATTATTATCAATCTAACTCATATTATTAGCCATATTATGCTTATATGATTGATAGACCGACAATTACTATACTTATTACACTCACTGTTATCAATCTAACTCATATTATTAGCCATATTATGCTTATATGATCGGTAGAACTACAATTACTATACTTATTTCTCTTATTATTATCAATCTAACTCATATTATTAACCATATTATGCAGATATGATCGATAGAACTACAACTACTATACACATTACTCTTATTATTATCAATCTAACTCATGTTATTAGCCATACTATGCTTATATGATCGATAGAATGACAATTACTATACTTATTACTCTTATTATTATCAATCTAACTCCTGTTATTAGCCATACTATGCTTATGTGATCGATAGAACGACAATTACTATATTTATTAGTCTTATTATTATCAATCTAACTCATATTATTAGCAATATTATGCTTATATAATCGATAGAACGACAATGTCTATACTCATTACTCTTATTATTATCAATCTAACTCATGTTATTAGCCATATTATGCTTATATGATAGATAGACCGACAATTGCTATACTCATTACTCTTACTATTATCAATCTAACTCATATTATTAGAAATATTATGCTTATATGATCGATAGAACGACAATTACTATACTCACTTCTGTTATTACTATCAATCTAACTCATATTATTAGCCATATTATGCTTATGTGATCGATAGAACGACAATTACTATACTTATTACTCTTATTATTATCAATCTGACTCATATTATTAGCCATATTATGCTTATATGATCGATAGAACGACAATTACTATACTTATTAGTCTTATTATTATCAATCTAACTCATATTATTAGCCATATTATGCTTATATGATCGGTAGAACTACAATTACTATACTTATTTCTCTTATTATTATCAATCTAACTCATATTATTAACCATATTATGCAGATATGATCGATAGAAGTACAACTACTATACTCATTACTGTTATTATTATCAATCTAACTCATATTATTAGCCATATTATGCTTATATGATTGATAGACCGACAATTACTATACTTATTACACTCACTGTTATCAATCTAACTCATATTATTAGCCATATTATGCTTATATGATCGGTAGAACTACAATTACTATACTTATTTCTCTTATTATTATCAATCTAACTCATATTATTAACCATATTATGCAGATATGATCGATAGAACTACAACTACTATACTCATTACTCTTATTATTATCAATCTAACTCCTGTTATTAGCCATACTATGCTTATGTGATCGATAGAACGACAATTACTATATTTATTAGTCTTATTATTATCAATCTAACTCATATTATTAGCAATATTATGCTTATATAATCGATAGAACGACAATGTCTATACTCATTACTCTTATTATTATCAATCTAACTCATGTTATTAGCCATACTATGCTTATATGAACGGTAGAACTACAATTACTATACTTATTTCTCTTATTATTATCAATCTAACTCATATTGTTAACCATATTATGCTTATATGATCGATAGAACGACAATTACTATATTTATTAGTCTTATTATTATCAATCTAACTCATATTATTAGCAATATTATGCTTATATAATCGATAGAACGACAATGTCTATACTCATTACTCTTATTATTATCAATCTAACTCATATTATTAGCCATATTATGCTTATATGATCGATAGAACGACAATTACTATACTCACTACTGTTATTACTATCAATCTAACTCATATTATTAGCCATATTATGCTTATGTGATCGATAGAATGACAATTACTATACTTATTACTCTTATTATTATCAATCTAACTCCTGTTATTAGCCATACTATGCTTATGTGATCGATAGAACGACAATTACTATACTCATTACTCTTATTATTATGAATCTAACTCATATTATTAGCAATATTATGCTTATATGATCGATAGAACGACAATTACTATACTTATTACTCTTATTATTATCAATCTAACTCATATTATTAACGATATTATGCAGATATGATCGATAGAACTACAACTACTATACTCATTACTCTTAATATTATCAATCTAACTCATATTATTAGCCATATTATGCTTATATCATCGATAGAACTACAATTACTATACTTATTAGTCTTATTATCATCAATCTAACTCATATTGTTAACCATATTATGCTTATATGATCGATAGAACGACAATTACTATATTTATTAGTCTTATGGTTGTCAATCTAACTCATGTTATTAGCAATATTATGCTTATATGATCGATAGAACGACAATTACTATACTTATTACTCTTATTATTATCCACCTAACTCATATTATTAGCCATATTATGCTTATATGATAGATAGACCGACAATTGCTATACTCATTACTCTTACTATTATCAATCTAACTCATATTATTAGAAATATTATGCTTATATGATCGATAGAACGACAATTACTATACTCACTTCTGTTATTACTATCAATCTAACTCATATTATTAGCCATATTATGCTTATGTGATCGATAGAACGACAATTACTATACTTATTAGTCTTATTATTATCAATCTAACTCATATTATTAGCCATATTATGCTTATATGATCGGTAGAACTACAATTACTATACTTATTTCTCTTATTATTATCAATCTAACTCATATTATTAACCATATTATGCAGATATGATCGATAGAACTACAACTACTATACTCATTACTCTTAATATTATCAATCTAACTCATATTATTAGCCATATTATGCTTATATGATCGATAGAACGACAATTACTATACTTATTAGTCTTATTATTATCAATCTAACTCATATTATTAGCCATATTATGCTTATATGATCGGTAGAACTACAATTACTATACTTATTTCTCTTATTATTATCAATCTAACTCATATTATTAACCATATTATGCAGATATGATCGATAGAAGTACAACTACTATACTCATTACTGTTATTATTATCAATCTAACTCATATTATTAGCCATATTGTGCTTATATGATTGATAGACCGACAATTACTATACTTATTACACTCACTGTTATCAATCTAACTCATATTATTAGCCATATTATGCTTATATGATCGGTAGAACTACAATTACTATACTTATTTCTCTTATTATTATCAATCTAACTCATATTATTAACCATATTATGCAGATATGATCGATAGAACTACAACTACTATACTCATTACTCTTATTATTATCAATCTAACTCATGTTATTAGCCATACTATGCTTATATGATCGATAGAATGACAATTACTATACTTATTACTCTTATTATTATCAATCTAACTCCTGTTATTAGCCATACTATGCTTATGTGATCGATAGAACGACAATTACTATATTTATTAGTCTTATTATTATCAATCTAACTCATATTATTAGCAATATTATGCTTATATAATCGATAGAACGACAATGTCTATACTCATTACTCTTATTATTATCAATCTAACTCATGTTATTAGCCATATTATGCTTATATGATAGATAGACCGACAATTGCTATACTCATTACTCTTACTATTATCAATCTAACTCATATTATTAGAAATATTATGCTTATATGATCGATAGAACGACAATTACTATACTCACTTCTGTTATTACTATCAATCTAACTCATATTATTAGCCATATTATGCTTATGTGATCGATAGAACGACAATTACTATACTTATTACTCTTATTATTATCAATCTGACTCATATTATTAGCCATATTATGCTTATATGATCGATAGAACGACAATTACTATACTTATTAGTCTTATTATTATCAATCTGACTCATATTATTAGCCATATTATGCTTATATGATCGATAGAACGACAGTTACTATACTTATTAGTCTTATTATCATCAATCGAACAGATATTATTAGCCATATTATGCTTATATGAACGGTAGAACTACAATTACTATACTTATTTCTCTTATTATTATCAATCTAACTCATATTGTTAACCATATTATGCTTATATGATCGATAGAACGACAATTACTATATTTATTAGTCTTATTATTATCAATCTAACTCATATTATTAGCAATATTATGCTTATATAATCGATAGAACGACAATGTCTATACTCATTACTCTTATTATTATCAATCTAACTCATATTATTAGCCATATTATGCTTATATGATCGATAGAACGACAATTACTATACTCACTACTGTTATTACTATCAATCTAACTCATATTATTAGCCATATTATGCTTATGTGATCGATAGAATGACAATTACTATACTTATTACTCTTATTATTATCAATCTAACTCCTGTTATTAGCCATACTATGCTTATGTGATCGATAGAACGACAATTACTATACTCATTACTCTTATTATTATGAATCTAACTCATATTATTAGCAATATTATGCTTATATGATCGATAGAACGACAATTACTATACTTATTACTCTTATTATTATCAATCTAACTCATATTATTAACGATATTATGCAGATATGATCGATAGAACTACAACTACTATACTCATTACTCTTAATATTATCAATCTAACTCATATTATTAGCCATATTATGCTTATATCATCGATAGAACTACAATTACTATACTTATTAGTCTTATTACCATCAATCTAACTCATATTGTTAACCATATTATGCTTATATGATCGATAGAACGACAATTACTATATTTATTAGTCTTATGGTTGTCAATCTAACTCATGTTATTAGCAATATTATGCTTATATGATCGATAGAACGACAATTACTATACTTATTACTCTCATTATTATCAATCTGACTCATATTATTAGCCATATTATGCTTATATGATCGATAGAACGACAATTACTATACTTATTAGTCTTATTATTATCAATCTAACTCATATTATTAGCCATATTATGCTTATATGATCGGTAGAACTACAATTACTATACTTATTTCTCTTATTATTATCAATCTAACTCATATTATTAGCCATATTATGCTTATATGATTGATAGAACGACAATTACTATACTTATTACACTCACTGTTATCAATCTAACTCATATTATTAGCCATATTATGCTTATATGATCGGTAGAACGACAATTACTATACTCACTACTGTTATTACTATCAATCTAACTCATATTATTAGCCATATTATGCTTATGTGTTCGATAGAACGACAATTACTATACTTATTACTCTTATTATTATCAATCTAACTCATGTTATTAGCCATACTATGCTTATATGATCGATAGACCGACAATTACTATACTCATTACTCTTATTATTATCAATCTAACTCATATTATTAGCAATATTATGCTTATATGATCGATAGAACGACAATTACTATACTTATTACTCTTATTATTATCAATCTAACTCATATTATTAGCCATATTATGCTTATATGATCGACAGAACGACAATTACTCTACTTATTACACTCACTATTATCAATCTAACTCATATTATTAACCATATTATGCAGATATGATCGATAGAACGACAATTACTATACTTATTACTCTTATTATTATCAATCTGACTCATATTATTAGCCATATTATGCTTATATGATCGATAGAACGACAATTACTATACTTATTAGTCTTATTATCATCAATCGAACAGATATTATTAGCCATATTATGCTTATATGAACGGTAGAACTACAATTACTATACTTATTTCTCTTATTATTATCAATCTAACTCATATTGTTAACCATATTATGCTTATATGATCGATAGAACGACAATTACTATATTTATTAGTCTTATTATTATCAATCTAACGCATATTATTAGCAATATTATGCTTATATAATCGATAGAACGACGATTACTATACTCATTACTCTTATTATTATCAATCTAACTCATATTATTAGCCATATTATGCTTATATGATTGATAGAACGACAATTACTATACTTATTACTCTTATTATTATCAATCTAACTCATATTATTAACGATATTATGCAGATATGATCGATAGAACTACAACTACTATACTCATTACTCTTAATATTATCAATCTAACTCATATTATTAGCCATATTATGCTTATATCATCGATAGAACTACAATTACTATACTTATTAGTCTTATTATCATCAATCTAACTCATATTGTTAACCATATTATGCTTATATGATCGATAGAACGACAATTACTATATTTATTAGTCTTATGGTTGTCAATCTAACTCATGTTATTAGCAATATTATGCTTATATGATCGATAGAACGACAATTACTATACTTATTACTCTTCTTATTATCCACCTAACTCATATTATTAGCCATATTATGCGTATATGATAGATAGACCGACAATTGCTATACTCATTACTCTTACTATTATCAATCTAACTCATATTATTAGCCATATTATGCTTATATGATCGATAGAACGACAATTACTATACTCACTTCTGTTATTACTATCAATCTAACTCATATTATTAGCCATATTATGCTTATGTGTTCGATAGAACGACAATTACTATACTTATTACTCTTATTATTATCAATCTAACTCATGTTATTAGCCATACTATGCTTATATGATCGATAGAACGACAATTACTATACTCATTACTCTTATTATTATCAATCTAACTCATATTATTAGCAATATTATGCTTATATGATCGATAGAACGACAATTACTATACTTATTACTCTTATTATTATCAATCTAACTCATATTATTAGCCATATTATGCTTATATGAACGGTAGAACTACAATTACTATACTTATTTCTCTTATTATTATCAATCTAACTCATATTGTTAACCATATTATGCTTATATGATCGATAGAACGACAATTACTATATTTATTAGTCTTATTATTATCAATCTAACTCATATTATTAGCAATATTATGCTTATATAATCGATAGAACGACAATGTCTATACTCATTACTCTTATTATTATCAATCTAACTCATATTATTAGCCATATTATGCTTATATGATCGATAGAACGACAATTACTATACTCACTACTGTTATTACTATCAATCTAACTCATATTATTAGCCATATTATGCTTATGTGATCGATAGAATGACAATTACTATACTTATTACTCTTATTATTATCAATCTAACTCCTGTTATTAGCCATACTATGCTTATGTGATCGATAGAACGACAATTACTATACTCATTACTCTTATTATTATGAATCTAACTCATATTATTAGCAATATTATGCTTATATGATCGATAGAACGACAATTACTATACTTATTACTCTTATTATTATCAATCTAACTCATATTATTAGCAATATTATGCTTATATAATCGATAGAACGACAATGTCTATACTCATTACTCTTATTATTATCAATCTAACTCATATTATTAGCCATATTATGCTTATGTGATCGATAGAATGACAATTACTATACTTATTACTCTTATTATTATCAATCTAACTCCTGTTATTAGCCATACTATGCTTATGTGATCGATAGAACGACAATTACTATACTCATTACTCTTATTATTATGAATCTAACTCATATTATTAGCAATATTATGCTTATATGATCGATAGAACGACAATTACTATACTTATTACTCTTATTATTATCAATCTAACTCATATTATTAACGATATTATGCAGATATGATCGATAGAACTACAACTACTATACTCATTACTCTTAATATTATCAATCTAACTCATATTATTAGCCATATTATGCTTATATCATCGATAGAACTACAATTACTATACTTATTAGTCTTATTATCATCAATCTAACTCATATTATTAACCATATTATGCTTATATGATCGATAGAACGACAATTACTATATTTATTAGTCTTATGGTTGTCAATCTAACTCATGTTATTAGCAATATTATGCTTATATGATCGATAGAACGACAATTACTATACTCACTGCTGTTATTACTATCAATCTAACTCATATTATTAGCCATATTATGCTTATGTGATCGATAGAACGACAATTACTATACTTATTACTCTTATTATTATCAATCTGACTCATATTATTAGCCATATTATGCTTATATGATCGATAGAACGACAATTACTATACTTATTAGTCTTATTATTATCAATCTAACTCATATTATTAGCCATATTATGCTTATATGATCGGTAGAACTACAATTACTATACCTATTTCTCTTATTATTATCAATCTAACTCATATTATTAACCATATTATGCAGATATGATCGATAGAAGTACAACTACTATACTCATTACTGTTATTATTATCAATCTAACTCATATTATTAGCCATATTATGCTTATATGATTGATAGAACGACAATTACTATACTTATTACACTCACTGTTATCAATCTAACTCATATTATTAGCTATATTATGCTTATATGATCGGTAGAACTACAATTACTATACTTATTTCTCTTATTATTATCAATCTAACTCATATTATTAACCATATTATGCAGATATGATCGATAGAACTACAACTACTATACTCATTACTGTTATTATTATCAATTTAACTCATATTATTAGCCATATTATGCTAATATGATCGATAGAACGACAATTACTATACTCATTACTCTTATTATTAACAATCTAACTCATATTAGTAGCCATATTATGCTTATATGATCGATAGAACGAGAATTACTATACTCACTACTGTTATTACTATCAATCTAACTCGTATTATTAGCCATATTATGCTTATGTGATCGATAGAACGACAATTACTATACTTATTACTCTTATTATTATCAATCTGACTCATATTACTAGCCATATTATGCTTATATGATCGATAGAACGACAATTACTATACTCATTACTCTTATTATTATCAATCTAACTCATATTATTAGCCATATTATGCTTATATGATCGATAGAACGACAATTTCTATACTCACTACTGTTATTACTATCAATCTAACTCATATTATTAGCCATATTATGCTTATGTGTTCGATAGAACGACAATTACTATACTTATTACTCTTATTATTATCAATCTAACTCATGTTATTAGCCATACTATGCTTATATGATCGATAGAACGACAATTACTATACTCATTACTCTTATTATTATCAATCTAACTCATATTATTAGCAATATTATGCTTATATGATCGATAGAACGACAATTACTATACTTATTACTCTTATTATTATCAATCTAACTCATATTATTAGCCATATTATGCTTATATGATCGACAGAACGACAATTACTATACTTATTACACGCACTACTATCAATCTGACTCATATTATTAACCCTATTATGCAGATATGATCGATAGAACGACAATTACTATACTTGTTACTCTTATTATTATCAATCTGACTCATATTATTAGCCATATTATGCTTATATGATCGATAGAACGACAATTACTATACTTATTAGTCTTATTATCATCAATCGAACAGATATTATTAGCCATATTATGCTTATATGAACGGTAGAACTACAATTACTATACTTATTTCTCTTATTATTATCAATCTAACTCATATTGTTAACCATATTATGCTTATATGATCGATAGAACGACAATTACTATATTTATTAGTCTTATTATTATCAATCTAACGCATATTATTAGCAATATTATGCTTATATAATCGATAGAACGACGATTACTATACTCATTACTCTTATTATTATCAATCTAACTCATATTATTAGCCATATTATGCTTATATGATCGATAGAACGACAATTACTATACTTATTACTCTTATTATTATCAATCTAACTCATATTATTAACGATATTATGCAGATATGATCGATAGAACTACAACTACTATACTCATTACTCTTAATATTATCAATCTAACTCATATTATTAGCCATATTATGCTTATATCATCGATAGAACTACAATTACTATACTTATTAGTCTTATTATCATCAATCTAACTCATATTGTTAACCATATTATGCTTATATGATCGATAGAACGACAATTACTATATTTATTAGTCTTATGGTTGTCAATCTAACTCATGTTATTAGCAATATTATGCTTATATGATCGATAGAACGACAATTACTATACTTATTACTCTTATTATTATCCACCTAACTCATATTATTAGCCATATTATGCTTATATGATAGATAGACCGACAATTGCTATACTCATTACTCTTACTATTATCAATCTAACTCATATTATTAGCCATATTATGCTTATATGATCGATAGAACGACAATTACTATACTCACTTCTGTAATTACTATCAATCTAACTCATATTATTAGCCATATTATGCTTATATGATTGATAGAACGACAATTACTATACTTATTACACTCACTGTTATCAATCTAACTCATATTATTAGCCATATTATGCTTATATGATCGGTATAACGACAATTACTATACTCACTACTGTTATTACTATCAATCTAACTCATATTATTAGCCATATTATGCTTATGTGTTCGATAGAACGACAATTACTATACTTATTACTCTTATTATTATCAATCTAACTCATGTTATTAGCCATACTATGCTTATATGATCGATAGAACGACAATTACTATACTCATTACTCTTATTATTATCAATCTAACTCATATTATTAGCAATATTATGCTTATATGATCGATAGAACGACAATTACTATACTTATTACTCTTATTATTATCAATCTAACTCATATTATTAGCCATATTATGCTTATATGAACGGTAGAACTACAATTACTATACTTATTTCTCTTATTATTATCAATCTAACTCATATTGTTAACCATATTATGCTTATATGATCGATAGAACGACAATTACTATATTTATTAGTCTTATTATTATCAATCTAACTCATATTATTAGCAATATTATGCTTATATAATCGATAGAACGACAATGTCTATACTCATTACTCTTATTATTATCAATCTAACTCATATTATTAGCCATATTATGCTTATATGATCGATAGAACGACAATTACTATACTCACTACTGTTATTACTATCAATCTAACTCATATTATTAGCCATATTATGCTTATGTGATCGATAGAATGACAATTACTATACTTATTACTCTTATTATTATCAATCTAACTCCTGTTATTAGCCATACTATGCTTATGTGATCGATAGAACGACAATTACTATACTCATTACTCTTATTATTATGAATCTAACTCTTATTATTAGCAATATTATGCTTATATGATCGATAGAACGACAATTACTATACTCATTACTCTTAATATTATCAATCTAACTCATATTATTAGCCATATTATGCTTATATCATCGATAGAACTACAATTACTATACTTATTAGTCTTATTATCATCAATCTAACTCATATTGTTAACCATATTATGCTTATATGATCGATAGAACGACAATTACTATATTTATTAGTCTTATGGTTGTCAACTAACTCATGTTATTAGCAATATTATGCTTATATGATCGATAGAACGACAATTACTATACTCACTTCTGTTATTAACTATCAATCTAACTCATATTATTAGCCATATTATGCTTATGTGATCGATAGAACGACAATTACTATACTTATTACTCTCATTATTATCAATCTGACTCATATTATTAGCCATATTATGCTTATATGATCGATAGAACGACAATTACTATACTTATTAGTCTTATTATTATCAATCTAACTCATATTATTAGCCATATTATGCTTATATGATCGGTAGAACTACAATTACTATACTTATTTCTCTTATTATTATCAATCTAACTCATATTATTAGCCATATTATGCTTATATGATTGATAGAACGACAATTACTATACTTATTACACTCACTGTTATCAATCTAACTCATATTATTAGCCATATTATGCTTATATGATCGGTAGAACGACAATTACTATACTCACTACTGTTATTACTATCAATCTAACTCATATTATTAGCCATATTATGCTTATGTGTTCGATAGAAAGACAATTACTATACTTATTACTCTTATTATTATCAATCTAACTCATGTTATTAGCCATACTATGCTTATATGATCGATAGAACGACAATTACTATACTCATTACTCTTATTATTATCAATCTAACTCATATTATTAGCAATATTATGCTTATATGATCGATAGAACGACAATTACTATACTTATTACTCTTATTATTATCAATCTAACTCATATTATTAGCCATATTATGCTTATATGATCGACAGAACGACAATTACTATACTTATTACACTCACTATTATCAATCTAACTCATATTATTAACCATATTATGCAGATATGATCGATAGAACGACAATTACTATACTTATTACTCTTATTATTATCAATCTGACTCATATTATTAGCCATATTATGCTTATATGATCGATAGAACGACAATTACTATACTTATTAGTCTTATTATCATCAATCGAACAGATATTATTAGCCATATTATGCTTATATGAACGGTAGAACTACAATTACTATACTTATTTCTCTTATTATTATCAATCTAACTCATATTGTTAACCATATTATGCTTATATGATCGATAGAACGACAATTACTATATTTATTAGTCTTATTATTATCAATCTAACGCATATTATTAGCAATATTATGCTTATATAATCGATAGAACGACGATTACTATACTCATTACTCTTATTATTATCAATCTAACTCATATTATTAGCCATATTATGCTTATATGATCGATAGAACGACAATTACTATACTTATTACTCTTATTATTATCAATCTAACTCATATTATTAACGATATTATGCAGATATGATCGATAGAACTACAACTACTATACTCATTACTCTTAATATTATCAATCTAACTCATATTATTAGCCATATTATGCTTATATCATCGATAGAACTACAATTACTATACTTATTAGTCTTATTATCATCAATCTAACTCATATTGTTAACCATATTATGCTTATATGATCGATAGAACGACAATTACTATACTTATTACTCTTAATATTATCAATCTAACTCCTGTTATTAGCCATACTATGGTTATGTGATCGATAGAACGACAATTACTATACTCATTACTCTTATTATTATGAATCTAACTCATATTATTAGCAATATTATGCTTATATGATCGATAGAACGACAATTACTATACTTATTACTCTTATTATTATCAATCTAACTCATATTATTAACGATATTATGCAGATATGATCGATAGAACTACAACTACTATACTCATTACTCTTAATATTATCAATCTAACTCATATTATTAGCCATATTATGCTTATATCATCGATAGAACTACAATTACTATACTTATTAGTCTTATTATCATCAATCTAACTCATATTGTTAACCATATTATGCTTATATGATCGATAGAACGACAATTACTATATTTATTAGTCTTATGGTTGTCAATCTAACTCATGTTATTAGCAATATTATGCTTATATGATCGATAGAACGACAATTACTATACTTATTACTCTTATTATTATCCACCTAACTCATATTATTAGCCATATTATGCTTATATGATAGATAGACCGACAATTGCTATACTTATTACACTCACTGTTATCAATCTAACTCATATTATTAGCCATATTATGCTTATGTGATCGATAGAACGACAATTACTATACTCACTTCTGTTATTACTATCAATCTAACTCATATTATTAGCCATATTATGCTTATGTGATCGATAGAACGACAATTACTATACTTATTACTCTTATTATTATCAATCTGACTCATATTATTAGCCATATTATGCTTATATGATCGATAGAACGACAATTACTATACTTATTAGTCTTATTATTATCAATCTAACTCATATTATTAGCCATATTATGCTTATATGATCGGTAGAACTACAATTACTATACTTATTTCTCTTATTATTATCAATCTAACTCATATTATTAACCATATTATGCAGATATGATCGATAGAAGTACAACTACTATACTCATTACTGTTATTATTATCAATCTAACTCATATTATTAGCCATATTATGCTTATATGATTGATAGACCGACAATTACTATACTTATTACACTCACTGTTATCAATCTAACTCATATTATTAGCCATATTATGCTTATATGATCGGTAGAACTACAATTACTATACTTATTTCTCTTATTATTATCAATCTAACTCATATTATTAACCATATTATGCAGATATGATCGATAGAACTACAACTACTATACTCATTACTCTTATTATTATCAATCTAACTCCTGTTATTAGCCATACTATGCTTATGTGATCGATAGAACGACAATTACTATATTTATTAGTCTTATTATTATCAATCTAACTCATATTATTAGCAATATTATGCTTATATAATCGATAGAACGACAATGTCTATACTCATTACTCTTATTATTATCAATCTAACTCATGTTATTAGCCATACTATGCTTATATGATCGATAGACCGACAATTACTATACTCATTACTCTTATTATTATCAATCTAACTCATATTATTAGCCATATTATGCTTATATGATCGATAGAACGACAATTACTATACTCACTACTGTTATTACTATCAATCTGACTCATATTATTAGCCATATTATGCTTATATGATCGATAGAACGACAATTACTATACTCATTACTCTTATTATTATCAATCTAACTCATATTATTAGCCATATTATGCTTATATGATCGATAGAACGACAATTACTATACTCGCTACTGTTATTACTATCAATCTAACTCATATTATTAGCCATATTATGCTTATGTGTTCGATAGAACGACAATTACTATACTTATTACTCTTATTATTATCAATCTAACTCATGTTATTAGCCATACTATGCTTATATGATCGATAGAACGACAATTACTATACTCATTACTCTTATTATTATCAATCTAACTCATATTATTAGCAATATTATGCTTATATGATCGATAGAACGACAATTACTATACTTATTACTCTTATTATTATCAATCTAACTCATATTATTAGCCATATTATGCTTATATGATCGACAGAACGACAATTACTATACTTATTACACTCACTATTATCAATCTAACTCATATTATTAACCATATTATGCAGATATGATCGATAGAACGACAATTACTATATTTATTACTCTTATTATTATCAATCTGACTCATATTATTAGCCATATTATGCTTATATGATCGATAGAACGACAGTTACTATACTTATTAGTCTTATTATCATCAATCGAACAGATATTATTAGCCATATTATGCTTATATGAACGGTAGAACTACAATTACTATACTTATTTCTCTTATTATTATCAATCTAACTCATATTGTTAACCATATTATGCTTATATGATCGATAGAACGACAATTACTATATTTATTAGTCTTAATATTATCAATCTAACTCATATTATTAGCAATATTATGCTTATATAATCGATAGAACGACAATGTCTATACTCATTACTCTTATTATTATCAATCTAACTCATATTATTAGCCATATTATGCTTATATGATCGATAGAACGACAATTACTATACTCACTACTGTTATTACTATCAATCTAACTCATATTATTAGCCAAATTATGCTTATGTGATCGATAGAATGACAATTACTATACTTATTACTCTTATTATTATCAATCTAACTCCTGTTATTAGCCATACTATGCTTATGTGATCGATAGAACGACAATTACTATACTCATTACTCTTATTATTATGAATCTAACTCATATTATTAGCAATATTATGCTTATATGATCGATAGAACGACAATTACTATACTTATTACTCTTATTATTATCAATCTAACTCATATTATTAACGATATTATGCAGATATGATCGATAGAACTACAACTACTATACTCATTACTCTTAATATTATCAATCTAACTCATATTATTAGCCATATTATGCTTATATCATCGATAGAACTACAATTACTATACTTATTAGTCTTATTACCATCAATCTAACTCATATTGTTAACCATATTATGCTTATATGATCGATAGAACGACAATTACTATATTTATTAGTCTTATGGTTGTCAATCTAACTCATGTTATTAGCAATATTATGCTTATATGATCGATAGAACGACAATTACTATACTTATTACTCTCATTATTATCAATCTGACTCATATTATTAGCCATATTATGCTTATATGATCGATAGAACGACAATTACTATACTTATTAGTCTTATTATTATCAATCTAACTCATATTATTAGCCATATTATGCTTATATGATCGGTAGAACTACAATTACTATACTTATTTCTCTTATTATTATCAATCTAACTCATATTATTAGCCATATTATGCTTATATGATTGATAGAACGACAATTACTATACTTATTACACTCACTGTTATCAATCTAACTCATATTATTAGCCATATTATGCTTATATGATCGGTAGAACGACAATTACTATACTCACTACTGTTATTACTATCAATCTAACTCATATTATTAGCCATATTATGCTTATGTGTTCGATAGAACGACAATTACTATACTTATTACTCTTATTATTATCAATCTAACTCATGTTATTAGCCATACTATGCTTATATGATCGATAGAACGACAATTACTATACTCATTACTCTTATTATTATCAATCTAACTCATATTATTAGCAATATTATGCTTATATGATCGATAGAACGACAATTACTATACTTATTACTCTTATTATTATCAATCTAACTCATATTATTAGCCATATTATGCTTATATGATCGACAGAACGACAATTACTATACTTATTACACTCACTATTATCAATCTAACTCATATTATTAACCATATTATGCAGATATGATCGATAGAACGACAATTACTATACTTATTACTCTTATTATTATCAATCTGACTCATATTATTAGCCATATTATGCTTATATGATCGATAGAACGACAATTACTATACTTATTAGTCTTATTATCATCAATCGAACAGATATTATTAGCCATATTATGCTTATATGAACGGTAGAACTACAATTACTATACTTATTTCTCTTATTATTATCAATCTAACTCATATTGTTAACCATATTATGCTTATATGATCGATAGAACGACAATTACTATATTTATTAGTCTTATTATTATCAATCTAACGCATATTATTAGCAATATTATGCTTATATAATCGATAGAACGACGATTACTATACTCATTACTCTTATTATTATCAATCTATCTCATATTATTAGCCATATTATGCTTATATGATTGATAGAACGACAATTACTATACTTATTACTCTTATTATTATCAATCTAACTCATATTATTAACGATATTATGCAGATATGTTCGATAGAACTACAACTACTATACTCATTACTCTTAATATTATCAATCTAACTCATATTATTAGCCATATTATGCTTATATCATCGATAGAACTACAATTACTATACTTATTAGTCTTATTATCATCAATCTAACTCATATTGTTAACCATATTATGCTTATATGATCGATAGAACGACAATTACTATATTTATTAGTCTTATGGTTGTCAATCTAACTCATGTTATTAGCAATATTATGCTTATATGATCGATAGAACGACAATTACTATACTTATTACTCTTATTATTATCCACCTAACTCATATTATTAGCCATATTATGCTTATATGATAGATAGACCGACAATTGCTATACTCATTACTCTTACTATTATCAATCTAACTCATATTATTAGCCATATTATGCTTATATGATCGATAGAACGACAATTACTATACTCACTTCTGTTATTACTATCAATCTAACTCATATTATTAGCCATATTATGCTTATATGATTGATAGAACGACAATTACTATACTTATTACACTCACTGTTATCAATCTAACTCATATTATTAGCCATATTATGCTTATATGATCGGTAGAACGACAATTACTATACTCACTACTGTTATTACTATCAATCTAACTCATATTATTAGCCATATTATGCTTATGTGTTCGATAGAACGACAATTACTATACTTATTACTCTTAATATTATCAATCTAACTCATGTTATTAGCCATACTATGCTTATATGATCGATAGAACGACAATTACTATACTCATTACTCTTATTATTATCAATCTAACTCATATTATTAGCAATATTATGCTTATATGATCGATAGAACGACAATTACTATACTTATTACTCTTATTATTATCAATCTAACTCATATTATTAGCCATATTATGCTTATATGAACGGTAGAACTACAATTACTATACTTATTACACGCACTACTATCAATCTGACTCATATTATTAACCCTATTATGCAGATATGATCGATAGAACGACAATTACTATACTTGTTACTCTTATTATTATCAATCTGACTCATATTATTAGCCATATTATGCTTATATGATCGATAGAACGACAATTACTATACTTATTAGTCTTATTATCATCAATCGAACTCATATTATTAGCCATATTATGCTTATATGAACGGTTGAACTACAATTACTATACTTATTTCTCTTATTATTATCAATCTAACTCATATTATTAACCATATTATGCAGATATGATCGATAGAACTACAACTGCTATACTCATTACTCTTATTATTATCAATCTAACTCATATTATTAGCCATATTATGCTTATATGATCGATAGAACGACAATTACTATACTCATTACTCTTATTATTATCAATCTAACTCATATTAT
This sequence comes from Megachile rotundata, assembly GCF_050947335.1. NCBI lineage: Eukaryota > Metazoa > Arthropoda > Insecta > Hymenoptera > Megachilidae > Megachile > Megachile rotundata. Next base: position 56,535 of record NW_027473758.1, read on the forward strand.
TAGCCATATTATGCTTATATGATCGATAGAACGACAATTACTGTACTCACTACTGTTATTACTATCAATCTAACTCGTATTATTAGCCATATTATGCTTATGTGATCGATAGAACGACAATTACTATACTTATTACTCTTATTATTATCAATCTAACTCATATTATTAGCCATACTATGCTTATATGATCGATAGAACGACAATTACTATACTTATTAGTCTTATCATTATCAATCTAACTCATACTATTAGCCATATTATGCTTATATGATCGATAGAACGACAATTACTATACTTATTACTCTTATTATTATCAATCTAACTCATGTTATTAGCCATACTATGCTTATATGATCGATAGAACGACAATTACTATACTCATTACTCTTATTATTATCAATCTAACTCATATTATTAGCAATATTATGCTTATATGATCGATAGAACGACAATTACTATACTTATTACTCTTATTATTATCAATCTAACTCATATTATTAGCCATATTATGCTTATATGATCGACAGAACGACAATTACTATACTTATTACACTCACTATTATCAATCTAACTCATATTATTAACCATATTATGCAGATATGATCGATAGAACGACAATTACTATACTTATTACTCTTATTATTATCAATCTGACTCATATTATTAGCCATATTATGCTTATATGATCGATAGAACGACAATTACTATACTTATTAGTCTTATTATCATCAATCGAACAGATATTATTAGCCATATTATGCTTATATGAACGGTAGAACTACAATTACTATACTTATTTCTCTTATTATTATCAATCTAACTCATATTGTTAACCATATTATGCTTATATGATCGATAGAACGACAATTACTATATTTATTAGTCTTATTATTATCAATCTAACGCATATTATTAGCAATATTATGCTTATATAATCGATAGAACGACGATTACTATACTCATTACTCTTATTATTATCAATCTAACTCATATTATTAGCCATATTATGCTTATATGATTGATAGAACGACAATTACTATACTTATTACTCTTATTATTATCAATCTAACTCATATTATTAACGATATTATGCAGATATGATCGATAGAACTACAACTACTATACTCATTACTCTTAATATTATCAATCTAACTCATATTATTAGCCATATTATGCTTATATCATCGATAGAACTACAATTACTATACTTATTAGTCTTATTATCATCAATCTAACTCATATTGTTAACCATATTATGCTTATATGATCGATAGAACGACAATTACTATATTTATTAGTCTTATGGTTGTCAATCTAACTCATGTTATTAGCAATATTATGCTTATATGATCGATAGAACGACAATTACTATACTTATTACTCTTATTATTATCCACCTAACTCATATTATTAGCCATATTATGCTTATATGATAGATAGACCGACAATTGCTATACTCATTACTCTTACTATTATCAATCTAACTCATATTATTAGCCATATTATGCTTATATGATCGATAGAACGACAATTACTATACTCACTTCTGTTATTACTATCAATCTAACTCATATTATTAGCCATATTATGCTTATATGATTGATAGAACGACAATTACTATACTTATTACACTCACTGTTATCAATCTAACTCATATTATTAGCCATATTATGCTTATATGATCGGTAGAACGACAATTACTATACTCACTACTGTTATTACTATCAATCTAACTCATATTATTAGCCATATTATGCTTATGTGTTCGATAGAACGACAATTACTATACTTATTACTCTTAATATTATCAATCTAACTCATGTTATTAGCCATACTATGCTTATATGATCGATAGAACGACAATTACTATACTCATTACTCTTATTATTATCAATCTAACTCATATTATTAGCAATATTATGCTTATATGATCGATAGAACGACAATTACTATACTTATTACTCTTATTATTATCAATCTAACTCATATTATTAGCCATATTATGCTTATATGAACGGTAGAACTACAATTACTATACTTATTACACGCACTACTATCAATCTGACTCATATTATTAACCCTATTATGCAGATATGATCGATAGAACGACAATTACTATACTTGTTACTCTTATTATTATCAATCTGACTCATATTATTAGCCATATTATGCTTATATGATCGATAGAACGACAATTACTATACTTATTAGTCTTATTATCATCAATCGAACTCATATTATTAGCCATATTATGCTTATATGAACGGTTGAACTACAATTACTATACTTATTTCTCTTATTATTATCAATCTAACTCATATTATTAACCATATTATGCTTATATGATAGATAGACCGACAATTGCTATACTCATTACTCTTACTATTATCAATCTAACTCATATTATTAGCCATATTATGCTTATATAATCGATAGAACGACAATTACTATACTCATTACTCTTATTATTATCAATCTAACTCATATTATTAGCCATATTATGCTTATATGATCGATAGAACGACAATTACTATATTTATTAGTCTTATTATTATCAATCTAACTCATATTATTAGCCATATTATGCTTATATGATCGGTAGAACTACAATTACTATACATATTTCTCTTATTATTATCAATCTAACTCATATTATTAACCATATTATGCAGATATGATCGATAGAAGTAGAACTGCTATACTCATTACTGTTATTATTATCAATCTAACTCATATTATTAGCCATATTATGCTTATATGATTGATAGACCGACAATTACTATACTTATTACACTCACTGTTATCAATCTAACTCATATTATTAGCCATATTATGCTTATATGATCGATAGAACGACAATTACTATACTTATTACTCTTATTATTATCAATCTAACTCATATTATTAACGATATTATGCAGATATGATCGATAGAACTACAACTACTATACTCATTACTCTTAATATTATCAATCTAACTCATATTATTAGCCATATTATGCTTATATCATCGATAGAACTACAATTACTATACTTATTAGTCTTATTATCATCAATCTAACTCATATTGTTAACCATATCATGCTTATATGATCGATAGAACGACAATTACTATATTTATTAGTCTTATGGTTGTCAATCTAACTCATGTTATTAGCAATATTATGCTTATATGATCGATAGAACGACAATTACTATACTTATTACTCTTATTATTATCAACCTAACTCATATTATTAGCCATATTATGCTTATATGATAGATAGACCGACAATTGCTATACTCATTACTCTTACTATTATCAATCTAACTCATATTATTAGCCATATTATGCTTATATGATCGATAGAACGACAATTACTATACTCACTTCTGTTATTACTATCAATCTAACTCATATTATTAGCCATATTATGCTTATGTGATCGATAGAACGACAATTACTATACTTATTACTCTTATTATTATCAATCTGACTCATATTATTAGCCATATTATGCTTATATGATCGATAGAACGACAATTACTATACTTATTAGTCTTATTATTATCAATCTAACTCATATTATTAGCCATATTATGCTTATATGATCGGTAGAACTACAATTACTATACTTATTTCTCTTATTATTATCAATCTAACTCATATTATTAGCCATATTATGCTTATATGATTGATAGAACGACAATTACTATACTTATTACACTCACTGTTATCAATCTAACTCATATTATTAGCCATATTATGCTTATATGATCGGTAGAACGACAATTACTATACTCACTACTGTTATTACTATCAATCTAACTCATATTATTAGCCATATTATGCTTATGTGTTCGATAGAACGACAATTACTATACTTATTACTCTTATTATTATCAATCTAACTCATGTTATTAGCCATACTATGCTTATATGATCGATAGAACGACAATTACTATACTCATTACTCTTATTATTATCAATCTAACTCATATTATTAGCAATATTATGCTTATATGATCGATAGAACGACAATTACTATACTTATTACTCTTATTATTATCAATCTAACTCATATTATTAGCCATATTATGCTTATATGATCGACAGAACGACAATTACTATACTTATTACACTCACTATTATCAATCTAACTCATATTATTAACCATATTATGCAGATATGATCGATAGAACGACAATAACTATACTTATTACTCTTATTATTATCAATCTGACTCATATTATTAGCCATATTATGCTTATATGATCGATAGAACGACAATTACTATACTTATTAGTCTTATTATCATCAATCGAACAGATATTATTAGCCATATTATGCTTATATGAACGGTAGAACTACAATTACTATACTTATTTCTCTTATTATTATCAATCTAACTCATATTGTTAACCATATTATGCTTATATGATCGATAGAACGACAATTACTATATTTATTAGTCTTATTATTATCAATCTAACTCATATTATTAGCAATATTATGCTTATATAATCGATAGAACGACAATTACTATACTCATTACTCTTATTATTATCAATCTAACTCATATTATTAGCCATATTATGCTTATATGATCGATAGAACGACAATTACTATACTCACTACTGTTATTATTATCAATCTAACTCCTGTTATTAGCCATACTATGCTTATGTGATCGATAGAACGACAATTACTATACTCATTACTCTTATTATTATGAATCTAACTCATATTATTAGCAATATTATGCTTATATGATCGATAGAACGACAATTACTATACTTATTACTCTTATTATTATCAATCTAACTCATATTATTAACGATATTATGCAGATATGATCGATAGAACTACAACTACTATACTCATTACTCTTAATATTATCAATCTAACTCATATTATTAGCCATATTATGCTTATATCATCGATAGAACTACAATTACTATACTTATTAGTCTTATTATCATCAATCTAACACATATTGTTAACCATATTATGCTAATATGATCGATAGAACGACAATTACTATATTTATTAGTCTTATGGTTGTCAATCTAACTCATGTTATTAGCAATATTATGCTTATATGATCGATAGAACGACAATTACTATACTTATTACTCTTATTATTATCCACCTAACACATATTATTAGCCATATTATGCTTATATGATAGATAGACCGACAATTGCTATACTCATTACTCTTACTATTATCAATCTAACTCATATTATTAGCCATATTATGCTTATATGATCGATAGAACGACAACTACTATACTCACTTCTGTTATTACTATCAATCTAACTCATATTATTAGCCATATTATGCTTATGTGATCGATAGAACGACAATTACTATACTTATTACTCTTATTATTATCAATCTGACTCATATTATTAGCCATATTATGCTTATATGATCGATAGAACGACAATTACTATACTTATTACTCTTATTATTATCAATCTGACTCATATTATTAGCCATATTATGCTTATATGATCGATAGAACGACAATTACTATACTTATTAGTCTTATTATCATCAATCGAACAGATATTATTAGCCATATTATGCTTATATGAACGGTAGAACTACAATTACTATACTTATTTCTCTTATTATTATCAATCTAACTCATATTGTTAACCATATTATGCTTATATGATCGATAGAACGACAATTACTATATTTATTAGTCTTATTATTATCAATCTAACTCATATTATTAGCAATATTATGCTTATATAATCGATAGAACGACAATTACTATACTCATTACTCTTATTATTATCAATCTAACTCATATTATTAGCCATATTATGCTTATATGATCGATAGAACGACAATTACTATACTCACTACTGTTATTACTATCAATCTAACTCATATTATTAGCCATATTATGCTTATGTGATCGACAGAATGACAATTACTATACTTATTACTCTTATTATTATCAATCTAACTCCTGTTATTAGCCATACTATGCTTATGTGATCGATAGAACGACAATTACTATACTCATTACTCTTATTATTATGAATCTAACTCATATTATTAGCAATATTATGCTTATATGATCGATAGAACGACAATTACTATACTTATTACTCTTATTATTATCAATCTAACTCATATTATTAACGATATTATGCAGATATGATCGATAGAACTACAACTACTATACTCATTACTCTTAATATTATCAATCTAACTCATATTATTAGCCATATTATGCTTATATCATCGATAGAACTACAATTACTATACTTATTAGTCTTATTATCATCAATCTAACTCATATTGTTAACCATATCATGCTTATATGATCGATAGAACGACAATTACTATATTTATTAGTCTTATGGTTGTCAATCTAACTCATGTTATTAGCAATATTATGCTTATATGATCGATAGAACGACAATTACTATACTTATTACTCTTATTATTATCAACCTAACTCATATTATTAGCCATATTATGCTTATATGATAGATAGACCGACAATTGCTATACTCATTACTCTTACTATTATCAATCTAACTCATATTATTAGCCATATTATGCTTATATGATCGATAGAACGACAATTACTATACTCACTTCTGTTATTACTATCAATCTAACTCATATTATTAGCCATATTATGCTTATGTGATCGATAGAACGACAATTACTATACTTATTACTCTTATTATTATCAATCTGACTCATATTATTAGCCATATTATGCTTATATGATCGATAGAACGACAATTACTATACTTATTAGTCTTATTATTATCAATCTAACTCATATTATTAGCCATATTATGCTTATATGATCGGTAGAACTACAATTACTATACTTATTTCTCTTATTATTATCAATCTAACTCATATTATTAGCCATATTATGCTTATATGATTGATAGAACGACAATTACTATACTTATTACACTCACTGTTATCAATCTAACTCATATTATTAGCCATATTATGCTTATATGATCGGTAGAACGACAATTACTATACTCACTACTGTTATTACTATCAATCTAACTCATATTATTAGCCATATTATGCTTATGTGTTCGATAGAACGACAATTACTATACTTATTACTCTTATTATTATCAATCTAACTCATGTTATTAGCCATACTATGCTTATATGATCGATAGAACGACAATTACTATACTCATTACTCTTATTATTATCAATCTAACTCATATTATTAGCAATATTATGCTTATATGATCGATAGAACGACAATTACTATACTTATTACTCTTATTATTATCAATCTAACTCATATTATTAGCCATATTATGCTTATATGATCGACAGAACGACAATTACTATACTTATTACACTCACTATTATCAATCTAACTCATATTATTAACCATATTATGCAGATATGATCGATAGAACGACAATAACTATACTTATTACTCTTATTATTATCAATCTGACTCATATTATTAGCCATATTATGCTTATATGATCGATAGAACGACAATTACTATACTTATTAGTCTTATTATCATCAATCGAACAGATATTATTAGCCATATTATGCTTATATGAACGGTAGAACTACAATTACTATACTTATTTCTCTTATTATTATCAATCTAACTCATATTGTTAACCATATTATGCTTATATGATCGATAGAACGACAATTACTATATTTATTAGTCTTATTATTATCAATCTAACTCATATTATTAGCAATATTATGCTTATATAATCGATAGAACGACAATTACTATACTCATTACTCTTATTATTATCAATCTAACTCATATTATTAGCCATATTATGCTTATATGATCGATAGAACGACAATTACTATACTCACTACTGTTATTATTATCAATCTAACTCCTGTTATTAGCCATACTATGCTTATGTGATCGATAGAACGACAATTACTATACTCATTACTCTTATTATTATGAATCTAACTCATATTATTAGCAATATTATGCTTATATGATCGATAGAACGACAATTACTATACTTATTACTCTTATTATTATCAATCTAACTCATATTATTAACGATATTATGCAGATATGATCGATAGAACTACAACTACTATACTCATTACTCTTAATATTATCAATCTAACTCATATTATTAGCCATATTATGCTTATATCATCGATAGAACTACAATTACTATACTTATTAGTCTTATTATCATCAATCTAACACATATTGTTAACCATATTATGCTAATATGATCGATAGAACGACAATTACTATATTTATTAGTCTTATGGTTGTCAATCTAACTCATGTTATTAGCAATATTATGCTTATATGATCGATAGAACGACAATTACTATACTTATTACTCTTATTATTATCCACCTAACACATATTATTAGCCATATTATGCTTATATGATAGATAGACCGACAATTGCTATACTCATTACTCTTACTATTATCAATCTAACTCATATTATTAGCCATATTATGCTTATATGATCGATAGAACGACAACTACTATACTCACTTCTGTTATTACTATCAATCTAACTCATATTATTAGCCATATTATGCTTATGTGATCGATAGAACGACAATTACTATACTTATTACTCTTATTATTATCAATCTGACTCATATTATTAGCCATATTATGCTTATATGATCGATAGAACGACAATTACTATACTTATTACTCTTATTATTATCAATCTGACTCATATTATTAGCCATATTATGCTTATATGATCGATAGAACGACAATTACTATACTTATTAGTCTTATTATCATCAATCGAACAGATATTATTAGCCATATTATGCTTATATGAACGGTAGAACTACAATTACTATACTTATTTCTCTTATTATTATCAATCTAACTCATATTGTTAACCATATTATGCTTATATGATCGATAGAACGACAATTACTATATTTATTAGTCTTATTATTATCAATCTAACTCATATTATTAGCAATATTATGCTTATATAATCGATAGAACGACAATTACTATACTCATTACTCTTATTATTATCAATCTAACTCATATTATTAGCCATATTATGCTTATATGATCGATAGAACGACAATTACTATACTCACTACTGTTATTACTATCAATCTAACTCATATTATTAGCCATATTATGCTTATGTGATCGACAGAATGACAATTACTATACTTATTACTCTTATTATTATCAATCTAACTCCTGTTATTAGCCATACTATGCTTATGTGATCGATAGAACGACAATTACTATACTCATTACTCTTATTATTATGAATCTAACTCATATTATTAGCAATATTATGCTTATATGATCGATAGAACGACAATTACTATACTTATTACTCTTATTATTATCAATCTAACTCATATTATTAACGATATTATGCAGATATGATCGATAGAACTACAACTACTATACTCATTACTCTTAATATTATCAATCTAACTCATATTATTAGCCATATTATGCTTATATCATCGATAGAACTACAATTACTATACTTATTAGTCTTATTATCATCAATCTAACTCATATTGTTAACCGTATTATGCTTATATGATCGATAGAACGACAATTACTATATTTATTAGTCTTATGGTTGTCAATCTAAC
>NW_027473758.1:66253-106872 GCF_050947335.1 Megachile rotundata
CCATATTATGCTTATATGATCGATAGAACGACAATTACTATACTTATTACTCTCATTATTATCAATCTAACTCATATTATTAGCCATATTATGCTTATATGATCGACAAGACGACAATTACTATACTCATTACTCTTATTATTATCAATCTAATTCGTATTATTAGCCATATTATGCTTATATGATCGACAAGACGACAATTACTATACTCATTACTCTTATTATTATCAATCTAATTCGTATTATTAGCCATATTATGCTTATATGATCGATAGGACGACAATTACTATACCCATTACTCTTATTATTATCAATCTAACTCGTATTGTTAGCCATATTATGCTTATATGATCGATATAACGACAATTACTATACTTATTACACTCACTGTTATCAATCTAACTCATATTTTTAGCCATATTATGGTTATATGACCGATAGAACGACAATTACTATACTTATTACACTCACTATTATCAATCTAACTCATATTATTAGCCATATTATGCTTATATGATCGATAGGACGACAATTACTATACCCATTACTCTTATTATTATCAATTTAACTCATATTATTAGCCATATTATGGTTATATGACCGATAGAACGACAATTACTATACTTATTACTCTTATTATTGTCAATCTAACTCATATTATTAGCCATATTATGCTTATATGATCGATAGGATGACAATTACTATACTCATTACTCTTATTATTATCAATCTAACTCATATTATTAGCCATATTATGCTTATATGATCGATAGGACGACAGTTACTATACTCATTACTCTTATTATTATCAATCTAACTCATATTATTAGCCTTATTATGCTTATATGATCGATAGAACGACAATTACTATACTTATTACTCCCATTATTATCAATCTAACTCATATTATTAACCATATTGTGCTTATATGATCGATAGAACGACAATTACTATACTTATTACTCTCATTATTATCAATCTAACTCATATTATTAGCCATATTGTGCTTATATGATCGATAGAACGACAATTACTATACTCATTACTTTTATTATTATCAATCTAACTCATATGATTAGCCATATTATGCTTATATGATCGATAGAACGACAATTACTATACTTATTACTCTCACTATTATCAATCTAACTCATATTATTAGCCATATTGTGCTTATATGATCGATAGAACGACAATTACTATACTTATTACACTCCCTATTATCAATCTAACTCATATTGTTAGCCGTATTATGCTTATATGATCGATTGAACGACAATTACTATACTTATTACTCTCATTATTATCAATCTAACTCATATTATTAGCCATATTGTGCTTATATGATCGATAGAACGACAATTACTATACTCATTACTCTTATTATTATCAATCTAACTCATATTATTAGCCATATTATGCTTATATGATCGATAGAACGGCAATTACTATACTCATTACTCTTATTATTATCAATCTAACTCATATTATTAGCCATATTATGCTTATATGATCGATAGAACGACAATTACTATACTTATTACTCTCATTATTATCAATCTAACTCATATTATTAGCCATATTGTGCTTATATGATCGATAGAACGACAATTACTATACTTATTACACTCCCTATTATCAATCTAACTCATATTATTAGCCATATTGTGCTTATATGATCGATAGAACGACAATTACTATACTCATTACTCTTATTATTATCAATCTAACTCATATTATTAGCCATATTATGCTTATATGATCGATAGAACGGCAATTACTATACTCATTACTCTTATTATAATCAATCTAACTCATATTATTAGCCATATTATGCTTATATGATCGATAGAACGACAATTACTATACTCATTACTCTTATTATTATCAATCTAACTCATATTATTAGCCATATTATGCTTATATGATCGATAGAACGACAATTACTATACTTATTACTCTCATTATTATCAATCTAACTCATATTATTAACCATATTGTGCTTATATGATCGATAGAACGACAATTACTATACTTATTACTCTCATTATTATCAGTCTAACTCATATTATTAGCCATATTGTGCTTATATGATCGATAGAACGACAATTACTATACTCATTACTCTTATTATTATCAATCTAACTCATATTATTAGCCATATTATGCTTATATGATCGATAGAACGACAATTACTATACTCATTACTCTTATTATTGTCAATCTAACTCACATTATTAGCCATATTATGCTTATATGATCGATAGAACGACAATTACTATACTTATTACTCTCATTATTATCAATCTAACTCATATTATTAGCCATATTGTGCTTATATGATCGATAGAACGACAATTACTATACTTATTACACTCACTATTATCAATCTAACTCATATTGTTAGCCATATTATGCTTATATGATCGATTGAACGACAATTACTATACTTATTACTCTTATTAATATCAATCTAACTCATATTATTAGCTATATTATGCTTATATGATCGATAGGACGACAATTACTATACTCATTGCTCTTATTATTATCAATCTAACTCATATTATTAGCCATATTATGCTTATATGATCGACAAGACGACAATTACTATACTCATTACTCTTATTATTATCAATCTAATTCGTATTATTAGCCATATTATGCTTATATGATCGATAGGACGACAATTACTATACCCATTACTCTTATTATTATCAATCTAACTCGTATTGTTAGCCATATTATGCTTATATGATCGATATAACGACAATTACTATACTTATTACACTCACTGTTATCAATCTAACTCATATTTTTAGCCATATTATGGTTATATGACCGATAGAACGACAATTACTATACTTATTACACTCACTATTATCAATCTAACTCATATTATTAGCCATATTATGCTTATATGATCGATAGGACGACAATTACTATACCCATTACTCTTATTATTATCAATTTAACTTATATTATTAGCCATATTATGGTTATATGACCGATAGAACGACAATTACTATACTTATTACTCTTATTATTGTCAATCTAACTCATATTATTAGCCATATTATGCTTATATGATCGATAGGATGACAATTACTATACTCATTACTCTTATTATTATCAATCTAACTCATATTATTAGCCATATTATGCTTATATGATCGATAGGACGACAGTTACTATACTCATTACTCTTATTATTATCAATCTAACTCATATTATTAGCCATATTATGCTTATATGATCGATAGAACGACAATTACTATACTTATTACTCCCATTATTATCAATCTAACTCATATTATTAACCATATTGTGCTTATATGATCGATAGAACGACAATTACTATACTTATTACTCTCATTATTATCAATCTAACTCATATTATTAGCCATATTGTGCTTATATGATCGATAGAACGACAATTACTATACTCATTACTTTTATTATTATCAATCTAACTCATATGATTAGCCATATTATGCTTATATGATCGATAGAACGACAATTACTATACTTATTACTCTCACTATTATCAATCTAACTCATATTATTAGCCATATTGTGCTTATATGATCGATAGAACGACAATTACTATACTTATTACACTCCCTATTATCAATCTAACTCATATTGTTAGCCGTATTATGCTTATATGATCGATTGAACGACAATTACTATACTCATTACTCTTATTATTATCAATCTAACTCATATTATTAGCCATATTATGCTTATATGATCGATAGAACGGCAATTACTATACTCATTACTCTTATTATTATCAATCTAACTCATATTATTAGCCATATTATGCTTATAGGATCGATAGAACGACAATTACTATACTTATTACTCTCACTATTATCAATCTAACTCATATTATTAGCCATATTGTGCTTATATGATCGATAGAACGACAATTACTATACTTATTACACTCCCTATTATCAATCTAACTCATATTGTTAGCCGTATTATGCTTATATGATCGATTGAACGACAATTACTATACTTATTACTCTCATTATTATCAATCTAACTCATATTATTAGCCATATTGTGCTTATATGATCGATAGAACGACAATTACTATACTCATTACTCTTATTATTATCAATCTAACTCATATTATTAGCCATATTATGCTTATATGATCGATAGAACGACAATTACTATACTCATTACACTTATTGACTATCAATCTAACTCATATTATTAGCCATATTATGGTTATATGACCGATAGAACGACAATTACTATACTTATTACTCTTATTATTATCAATCTAACTCATATTATTAGCCATATTATGGTTATATGACCGATAGAACGACAATTACTATACTTATTACTCTTATTATTATCAATCTAACTCATATTATTAGCCATATTATGGTTATATGACCGATAGAACGACAATTACTATACTTATTACTCTTATTATTATCAATCTAACTCATATTATTAGCCATATTATGCTTATATGATCGATAGGACGCCAATTACTATACTCATTACTCTTATTATTATCAATCTAACTCATATTATTAGCCATATTATGGTTATATGACCGATAGAACGACAATTACTATACTCATTACTCTTATTATTATCAATCTAACTCATATTATTAGCCATATTATGCTTATATGATCGATAGAACGACAATTACTCTACTTATTACTCTGGTTATTATTAATCTAACTCATATTATTAGCCATATTATGGTTATATGACCGGTAGAACGACAATTACTATACTTATTACTCTTATTATTATCAATCTAACTCATATTATTAGCCATATTATGCTTATATGATCGACAGGACGACAATTACTATACTCATTACTCTTATTATTATCAATCTAACTCATATTATTAGCCATATTATGCTTATATGATCATTAGGACGACAATTACTATACTCATTACTCTTATTATTATCAATCTAACTCATATTATTAGCCATATTATGCTTATATGATCGATAGAACGACAATTACTATACTTATTACTCTCATTATTATCAATCTAACTCATATTATTAGCCATATTATGCTTATATGATCGATAGAACGACAATTACTATACTCATTACTCTTATTATTATCAATCTAACTCACATTATTAGCCATATTATGCTTATATGATCGATAGAACGACAATTACTATACTTATTACTCTCATTATTATCAATCTAACTCATATTATTAGCCATATTGTGCTTATATGATCGATAGAACGACAATTACTATACTTATTACACTCACTATTATCAATCTAACTCATATTGTTAGCCATATTATGCTTATATGATCGATTGAACGACAATTACTATACTTATTACTCTTATTAATATCAATCTAACTCATATTATTAGCTATATTATGCTTATATGATCGATAGGACGACAATTACTATACTCATTGCTCTTATTATTATCAATCTAACTCATATTATTAGCCATATTATGCTTATATGATCGACAAGACGACAATTACTATACTCATTACTGTTATTATTATCAATCTAATTCGTATTATTAGCCATATTATGCTTATATGATCGATAGGACGACAATTACTATACCCATTACTCTTATTATTATCAATCTAACTCGTATTGTTAGCCATATTATGGTTATATGACCGATAGAACGACAATTACTATACTTATTACACTCACTATTATCAATCTAACTCATATTATTAGCCATATTATGCTTATATGATCGATAGGACGACAATTACTATACTTATTACTCTTATTATTATCAATCTAACTCATATTATTAGCCATATTATGCTTATATGATCGGTAGAACGACAATTACTATACTTATTGCTCTCATTATTATCAATCTAACTCATATTATTAGCCATATTGTGCTTATATGATCGATAGAACGATAATTACTATACTTATTACACTCACTATTACCAATCTAACTCATATTATTAGCCATTTTATGCTTATATGATCGATAGAACGGCAATTACTATACTCATTACTCTTATTATTATCAATCTAACTCATATTATTAGCCATATTATGCTTATATGATCGACAGAACGACAATTACTATACTTATTACTCTCATTATTATCAATCTAACTCATATTATTAGCCATATTGTGCTTATATGATCGATAGAACGACAATTACTATACTTACTACACTCCCTATTATCAATCTAACTCATATTGTTAGCCGTATTATGCTTATACGATCGATTGAACGACAATTACTATACTTATTACTCTCATTATTATCAATCTAACTCATATTATTAGCCATATTGTGCTTATATGATCGATAGAACGACAATTACTAAACTCATTACTCTTATTATTATCAATCTAACTCATATTATTAGCCATATTATGCTTATATGATCGATAGAACGACAATTACTATACTCATTACTCTTATTATTATCAATCTAACTCATATTATTAGCCATATTATGCTTATATGATCGATAGAACGACAATTACTACACTCATTACTCTTATTACTATCAATCTAACTCATATTATTAGCCATATTATGGTTATATGACCGATAGAACGACAATTACTATACTTATTACTCTTATTATTATCAATCTAACTCATATTATTAGCCATATTATGGTTATATGACCGATAGAACGACAATTACTATACTTATTACTCTTATTATTATCAATCTAACTCATATTATTAGCCATATTATGGTTATATGACCAATAGAACGACAATGACTATATTTATTACTCTTATTATTATCAATCTAACTCATATTATTAGCCATATTATGGCTATATGACCGATAGAACGACAATTACTATACTTATTACTCTTATTATTATCAATCTAATTCGTATTATTAGCCATATTATGCTTATATGATCGATAGGACGACAATTACTGTACCCATTACTCTTATTATTATCAATCTAACTCGTATTGTTAGCCATATTATGCTTATATGATCGATATAACGACAATTACTATACTTATTACACTCACTGTTATCAATCTAACTCATATTTTTAGCCATATTATGGTTATATGACCGATAGAACGACAATTACTATACTTATTACACTCACTATTATCAATCTAACTCATATTATTAGCCATATTATGCTTATATGATCGATAGGACGACAATTACTATACCCATTACTCTTATTATTATCAATTTAACTCATATTATTAGCCATATTATGGTTATATGACCGATAGAACGACAATTACTATACTTATTACTCTTATTATTGTCAATCTAACTCATATTATTAGCCATATTATGCTTATATGATCGATAGGATGACAATTACTATACTCATTACTCTTATTATTATCAATCTAACTCATATTATTAGCCATATTATGCTTATATGATCGGTAGAACGACAATTACTATACTTATTGCTCTCATTATTATCAATCTAACTCATATTATTAGCCATATTGTGCTTATATGATCGATAGAACGATAATTACTATACTTATTACACTCACAATTATCAATCTAACTCATATTATTAGCCATATTATGGTTATATAACCGATAGAACGACAATGTACTATACTTATTACTCTTATTAATATCAATCTAACTCATATTATTAGCCATATTATGCTTATATGATCGATAGGACGACAGTTACTATACTCATTACTCTTATTATTATCAATCTAACTCATATTATTAGCCATATTATGCTTATATGATCGATAGAAAGACAATTACTATACTTATTACTCCCATTATTATCAATCTAACTCATATTATTAACCATATTGTGCTTATATGATCGATAGAACGACAATTACTATACTTATCACTCTCATTATTATCAATCTAACTCATATTATTAGCCATATTGTGCTTATATGATCGATAGAACGACAATTACTATACTCATTACTCTTATTATTATCAATCTAACTCATATTATTAGCCATATTATGCTTATATGATCGATAGAACGGCAATTACTATACTCATTACTCTTATTATTATCAATCTAACTCATATTATTAGCCATATTATGCTTATATGATCGATAGAACGACAATTACTATACTTATTACTCTCACTATTATCAATCTAACTCATATTATTAGCCATATTGTGCTTATATGATCGATAGAACGACAATTACTATACTTATTACACTCCCTATTATCAATCTAACTCATATTGTTAGCCGTATTATGCTTATATGATCGATTGAACGACAATTACTATACTTATTACTCTCATTATTATCAATCTAACTCATATTATTAGCCATATTATGCTTATATGATCGATAGAACGACAATTACTATACTCATTACTCTTATTATTATCAATCTAACTCACATTATTAGCCATATTATGCTTATATGATCGATAGAACGACAATTACTATACTTATTACTCTCATTATTATCAATCTAACTCATATTATTAGCCATATTGTGCTTATATGATCGATAGAACGACAATTACTATACTTATTACACTCACTATTATCAATCTAACTCATATTGTTAGCCATATTATGCTTATATGATCGATTGAACGACAATTACTATACTTATTACTCTTATTAATATCAATCTAACTCATATTATTAGCTATATTATGCTTATATGATCGATAGGACGACAATTACTATACTCATTGCTCTTATTATTATCAATCTAACTCATATTATTAGCCATATTATGCTTATATGATCGACAAGACGACAATTACTATACTCATTACTGTTATTATTATCAATCTAATTCGTATTATTAGCCATATTATGCTTATATGATCGATAGGACGACAATTACTATACCCATTACTCTTATTATTATCAATCTAACTCGTATTGTTAGCCATATTATGGTTATATGACCGATAGAACGACAATTACTATACTTATTACACTCACTATTATCAATCTAACTCATATTATTAGCCATATTATGCTTATATGATCGATAGGACGACAATTACTATACTTATTACTCTTATTATTATCAATCTAACTCATATTATTAGCCATATTATGCTTATATGATCGGTAGAACGACAATTACTATACTTATTGCTCTCATTATTATCAATCTAACTCATATTATTAGCCATATTGTGCTTATATGATCGATAGAACGATAATTACTATACTTATTACACTCACTATTACCAATCTAACTCATATTATTAGCCATTTTATGCTTATATGATCGATAGAACGGCAATTACTATACTTATTACTCTCATTATTATCAATCTAACTCATATTATTAGCCATATTGTGCTTATATGATCGATAGAACGACAATTACTATACTTACTACACTCCCTATTATCAATCTAACTCATATTGTTAGCCGTATTATGCTTATACGATCGATTGAACGACAATTACTATACTTATTACTCTCATTATTATCAATCTAACTCATATTATTAGCCATATTGTGCTTATATGATCGATAGAACGACAATTACTAAACTCATTACTCTTATTATTATCAATCTAACTCATATTATTAGCCATATTATGCTTATATGATCGATAGAACGACAATTACTATACTCATTACTCTTATTATTATCAATCTAACTCATATTATTAGCCATATTATGCTTATATGATCGATAGAACGACAATTACTACACTCATTACTCTTATTACTATCAATCTAACTCATATTATTAGCCATATTATGGTTATATGACCGATAGAACGACAATTACTATACTTATTACTCTTATTATTATCAATCTAACTCATATTATTAGCCATATTATGGTTATATGACCGATAGAACGACAATTACTATACTTATTACTCTTATTATTATCAATCTAACTCATATTATTAGCCATATTATGGTTATATGACCAATAGAACGACAATGACTATATTTATTACTCTTATTATTATCAATCTAACTCATATTATTAGCCATATTATGGCTATATGACCGATAGAACGACAATTACTATACTTATTACTCTTATTATTATCAATCTAATTCGTATTATTAGCCATATTATGCTTATATGATCGATAGGACGACAATTACTGTACCCATTACTCTTATTATTATCAATCTAACTCGTATTGTTAGCCATATTATGCTTATATGATCGATATAACGACAATTACTATACTTATTACACTCACTGTTATCAATCTAACTCATATTTTTAGCCATATTATGGTTATATGACCGATAGAACGACAATTACTATACTTATTACACTCACTATTATCAATCTAACTCATATTATTAGCCATATTATGCTTATATGATCGATAGGACGACAATTACTATACCCATTACTCTTATTATTATCAATTTAACTCATATTATTAGCCATATTATGGTTATATGACCGATAGAACGACAATTACTATACTTATTACTCTTATTATTGTCAATCTAACTCATATTATTAGCCATATTATGCTTATATGATCGATAGGATGACAATTACTATACTCATTACTCTTATTATTATCAATCTAACTCATATTATTAGCCATATTATGCTTATATGATCGGTAGAACGACAATTACTATACTTATTGCTCTCATTATTATCAATCTAACTCATATTATTAGCCATATTGTGCTTATATGATCGATAGAACGATAATTACTATACTTATTACACTCACAATTATCAATCTAACTCATATTATTAGCCATATTATGGTTATATAACCGATAGAACGACAATTACTATACTTATTACTCTTATTAATATCAATCTAACTCATATTATTAGCCATATTATGCTTATATGATCGATAGGACGACAGTTACTATACTCATTACTCTTATTATTATCAATCTAACTCATATTATTAGCCATATTATGCTTATATGATCGATAGAAAGACAATTACTATACTTATTACTCCCATTATTATCAATCTAACTCATATTATTAACCATATTGTGCTTATATGATCGATAGAACGACAATTACTATACTTATCACTCTCATTATTATCAATCTAACTCACATTATTAGCCATATTGTGCTTATATGATCGATAGAACGACAATTACTATACTCATTACTCTTATTATTATCAATCTAACTCATATTATTAGCCATATTATGCTTATATGATCGATAGAACGGCAATTACTATACTCATTACTCTTATTATTATCAATCTAACTCATATTATTAGCCATATTATGCTTATATGATCGATAGAACGACAATTACTATACTTATTACTCTCACTATTATCAATCTAACTCATATTATTAGCCATATTGTGCTTATATGATCGATAGAACGACAATTACTATACTTATTACACTCCCTATTATC
This sequence comes from Megachile rotundata, assembly GCF_050947335.1. NCBI lineage: Eukaryota > Metazoa > Arthropoda > Insecta > Hymenoptera > Megachilidae > Megachile > Megachile rotundata. The sequence continues at coordinate 77,607 of NW_027473758.1, forward strand.
AATCTAACTCATATTGTTAGCCGTATTATGCTTATATGATCGATTGAACGACAATTACTATACTTATTACTCTCATTATTATCAATCTAACTCATATTATTAGCCATATTGTGCTTATATGATCGATAGAACGACAATTACTATACTCATTACTCTTATTATTATCAATCTAACTCATATTATTAGCCATATTATGCTTATATGATCGATAGAACGGCAATTACTATACTCATTACTCTTATTATTATCAATCTAACTCATATTATTAGCCATATTATGCTTATATGATCGATAGAACGACAATTACTATACTTATTACTCTCATTATTATCAATCTAACTCATATTATTAGCCATATTGTGCTTATATGATCGATAGAACGACAATTACTATACTCATTACTCTTATTATTATCAATCTAACTCACATTATTAGCCATATTATGCTTATATGATCGATAGAACGACAATTACTATACTTATTACTCTCATTATTATCAATCTAACTCATATTATTAGCCATATTGTGCTTATATGATCGATAGAACGACAATTACTATACTTATTACACTCACTATTATCAATCTAACTCATATTGTTAGCCATATTATGCTTATATGATCGATTGAACGACAATTACTATACTTATTACTCTTATTAATATCAATCTAACTCATATTATTAGCTATATTATGCTTATATGATCGATAGGACGACAATTACTATACTCATTGCTCTTATTATTATCAATCTAACTCATATTATTAGCCATATTATGCTTATATGATCGACAAGACGACAATTACTATACTCATTACTCTTATTATTATCAATCTAATTCGTATTATTAGCCATATTATGCTTATATGATCGATAGGACGACAATTACTATACCCATTACTCTTATTATTATCAATCTAACTCGTATTGTTAGCCATATTATGCTTATATGATCGATATAACGACAATTACTATACTTATTACACTCACTGTTATCAATCTAACTCATATTTTTAGCCATATTATGGTTATATGACCGATAGAACGACAATTACTATACTTATTACACTCACTATTATCAATCTAACTCATATTATTAGCCATATTATGCTTATATGATCGATAGGACGACAATTACTATACCCATTACTCTTATTATTATCAATTTAACTCATATTATTAGCCATATTATGGTTATATGACCGATAGAACGACAATTACTATACTTATTACTCTTATTATTGTCAATCTAACTCATATTATTAGCCATATTATGCTTATATGATCGATAGGATGACAATTACTATACTCATTACTCTTATTATTATCAATCTAACTCATATTATTAGCCATATTATGCTTATATGATCGGTAGAACGACAATTACTATACTTATTGCTCTCATTATTATCAATCTAACTCATATTATTAGCCATATTGTGCTTATATGATCGATAGAACGATAATTACTATACTTATTACACTCACTATTATCAATCTAACTCATATTATTAGCCATATTATGGTTATATAACCGATAGAACGACAATTACTATACTTATTACTCTTATTAATATCAATCTAACTCATATTATTAGCCATATTATGCTTATATGATCGATAGGACGACAGTTACTATACTCATTACTCTTATTATTATCAATCTAACTCATATTATTAGCCATATTATGCTTATATGATCGATAGAACGACAATTACTATACTTATTACTCCCATTATTATCAATCTAACTCATATTATTAACCATATTGTGCTTATATGATCGATAGAACGACAATTACTATACTTATTACTCTCATTATTATCAATCTAACTCATATTATTAGCCATATTGTGCTTATATGATCGATAGAACGACAATTACTATACTCATTACTCTTATTATTATCAATCTAACTCATATTATTAGCCATATTATGCTTATATGATCGATAGAACGGCAATTACTATACTCATTACTCTTATTATTATCAATCTAACTCATATTATTAGCCATATTATGCTTATATGATCGATAGAACGACAATTACTATACTTATTACTCTCACTATTATCAATCTAACTCATATTATTAGCCATATTGTGCTTATATGATCGATAGAACGACAATTACTATACTTATTACACTCCCTATTATCAATCTAACTCATATTGTTAGCCGTATTATGCTTATATGATCGATTGAACGACAATTACTATACTTATTACTCTCATTATTATCAATCTAACTCATATTATTAGCCATATTGTGCTTATATGATCGATAGAACGACAATTACTATACTCATTACTCTTATTATTATCAATCTAACTCATATTATTAGCCATATTATGCTTATATGATCGATAGAACGACAATTACTATACTCATTACACTTATTACTATCAATCTAACTCATATTATTAGCCATATTATGGTTATATGACCGATAGAACGACAATTACTATACTTATTACTCTTATTATTATCAATCTAACTCATATTATTAGCCATATTATGGTTATATGACCGATAGAACGACATTTACTATACTTATTACTCTTATTATTATCAATCTAACTCATATTATTAGCCATATTATGCTTATATGATCGATAGGACGCCAATTACTATACTCATTACTCTTATTATTATCAATCTAACTCATATTATTAGCCATATTATGGTTATATGACCGATAGAACGACAATTACTATACTCATTACTCTTATTATTATCAATCTAACTCATATTATTAGCCATATTATGCTTATATGATCGATAGAACGACAATTACTCTACTTATTACTCTGGTTATTATTAATCTAACTCATATTATTAGCCATATTATGGTTATATGACCGGTAGAACGACAATTACTATACTTATTACTCTTATTATTATCAATCTAACTCATATTATTAGCCATATTATGCTTATATGATCGACAGGACGACAATTACTATACTCATTACTCTTATTATTATCAATCTAACTCATATTATTAGCCATATTATGCTTATATGATCATTAGGACGACAATTACTATACTCATTACTCTTATTATTATCAATCTAACTCATATTATTAGCCATATTATGCTTATATGATCGATAGAACGACAATTACTATACTTATTACTCTCATTATTATCAATCTAACTCATATTATTAGCCATATTATGCTTATATGATCGATAGAACGACAATTACTATACTCATTACTCTTATTATTATCAATCTAACTCACATTATTAGCCATATTATGCTTATATGATCGATAGAACGACAATTACTATACTTATTACTCTCATTATTATCAATCTAACTCATATTATTAGCCATATTGTGCTTATATGATCGATAGAACGACAATTACTATACTTATTACACTCACTATTATCAATCTAACTCATATTGTTAGCCATATTATGCTTATATGATCGATTGAACGACAATTACTATACTTATTACTCTTATTAATATCAATCTAACTCATATTATTAGCTATATTATGCTTATATGATCGATAGGACGACAATTACTATACTCATTGCTCTTATTATTATCAATCTAACTCATATTATTAGCCATATTATGCTTATATGATCGACAAGACGACAATTACTATACTCATTACTGTTATTATTATCAATCTAATTCGTATTATTAGCCATATTATGCTTATATGATCGATAGGACGACAATTACTATACCCATTACTCTTATTATTATCAATCTAACTCGTATTGTTAGCCATATTATGGTTATATGACCGATAGAACGACAACTACTATACTTATTACACTCACTATTATCAATCTAACTCATATTATTAGCCATATTATGCTTATATGATCGATAGGACGACAATTACTATACCCATTACTCTTATTATTATCAATTTAACTCATATTATTAGCCATATTATGGTTATATGACCGATAGAACGACAATTACTATACTTATTACTCTTATTATTGTCAATCTAACTCATATTATTAGCCATATTATGCTTATATGATCGATAGGATGACAATTACTATACTCATTACTCTTATTATTATCAATCTAACTCATATTATTAGCCATATTATGCTTATATGATCGGTAGAACGACAATTACTATACTTATTGCTCTCATTATTATCAATCTAACTCATATTATTAGCCATATTGTGCTTATATGATCGATAGAACGATAATCACTATACTTATTACACTCACTATTACCAATCTAACTCATATTATTAGCCATTTTATGCTTATATGATCGATAGAACGGCAATTACTATACTCATTACTCTTATTATTATCAATCTAACTCATATTATTAGCCATATTATGCTTATATGATCGACAGAACGACAATTACTATACTTATTACTCTCATTATTATCAATCTAACTCATATTATTAGCCATATTGTGCTTATATGATCGATAGAACGACAATTACTATACTTACTACACTCCCTATTATCAATCTAACTCATATTGTTAGCCGTATTATGCTTATACGATCGATTGAACGACAATTACTATACTTATTACTCTCATTATTACCAATCTAACTCATATTATTAGCCATATTGTGCTTATATGATCGATAGAACGACAATTACTAAACTCATTACTCTTATTATTATCAATCTAACTCATATTATTAGCCATATTATGCTTATATGATCGATAGAACGACAATTACTATACTCATTACTCTTATTATTATCAATCTAACTCATATTATTAGCCATATTATGCTTATATGATCGATAGAACGACAATTGCTACACTCATTACTCTTATTACTATCAATCTAACTCATATTATTAGCCATATTATGGTTATATGACCGATAGAACGACAATTACTATACTTATTACTCTTATTATTATCAATCTAACTCATATTATTAGCCATATTATGGTTATATGACCGATAGAACGACAATTACTATACTTATTACTCTTATTATTATCAATCTAACTCATATTATTAGCCATATTATGCTTATATGATCGATAGGACGCCAATTACTATACTCATTACTCTTATTATTATCAATCTAACACATATTATTAGCCATATTATGGTTATATGACCGATAGAACGACAATTACTATACTCATTACTCTTATTATTATCAATCTAACTCATATTATTAGCCATATTATGGTTATATGACCGGTAGAACGACAATTACTATACTTATTACTCTTATTATTATCAATCTAACTCATATTATTAGCCATATTATGCTTATATGATCGACAGGACGACAATTACTATACTCATTACTCTTATTATTATCAATCTAACTCACATTATTAGCCATATTATGCTTATATGATCGATAGAACGACAATTACTATACTTATTACTCTCATTATTATCAATCTAACTCATATTATTAGCCATATTATGCTTATATGATCATTAGGACGACAATTACTATACTCATTACTCTTATTATTATCAATCTAACTCATATTATTAGCCATATTATGCTTATATGAACGATAGAACGACAAATACTATACTTATTACTCTCATTATTATCAATCTAACTCATATTAGTAACCATATTGTGCTTATATGATCGATAGAACGACAATTACTATACTTATTACTCTCATTATTATCAGTCTAACTCATATTATTAGCCATATTGTGCTTATATGATCGATAGAACGACAATTACTATACTCATTACTCTTATTATTATCAATCCAACTCATATTATTAGCCATATTATGCTTATATGATCGATAGAACGACAATTACTATACTCATTACTCTTATTATTATCAATCTAACTCACATTATTAGCCATATTATGCTTATATGATCGACAAGACGACAATTACTATACTCATTACTGTTATTATTATCAATCTAATTCGTATTATTAGCCATATTATGCTTATATGATCGATAGGACGACAATTACTATACCCATTACTCTTATTATTATCAATCTAACTCGTATTGTTAGCCATATTATGCTTATATGATCGATATAACGACAATTACTATACTTATTACACTCACTGTTATCAATCTAACTCATATTTTTAGCCATATTATGGTTATATGACCGATAGAACGACAATTACTATACTTATTACTCTTATTATTATCAATCTAACTCATATTATTAGCCATATTATGCTTATATGATCGGTAGAACGACAATTACTATACTTATTGCTCTCATTATTATCAATCTAACTCATATTATTAGCCATATTATGCTTATATGATCGATAGAACGACAATTACTATACTTATTACTCTTATTAATATCAATCTAACTCATATTATTAGCCATATTATGCTTATATGATCGATAGGACGACAATTACTATACTCATTGCTCTTATTATTATCAATCTAACTCATATTATTAGCCATATTATGCTAATATGATCGACAAGACGACAATTACTATACTCATTACTCTTATTATTATCAATCTAATTCGTATTATTAGCCATATTATGCTTATATGATCGATAGGACGACAATTACTATACCCATTACTCTTATTATTATCAATCTAACTCGTATTGTTAGCCATATTATGCTTATATGATCGATATAACGACAATTACTATACTTATTACACTCACTGTTATCAATCTAACTCATATTTTTAGCCATATTATGGTTATATGACCGATAGAACGACAATTACTATACTTATTACACTCACTATTATCAATCTAACTCATATTATTAGCCATATTATGCTTATATGATCGATAGAACGACAATTACTATACTCATTACTCTTATTATTATCAATCTAACTCACATTATTAGCCATATTATGCTTATATGATCGATGGAACGACAATTACTATACTTATTACTCTCATTATTATCAATCTAACTCATATTATTAACCATATTGTGCTTATATGATCGATAGAACGACAATTACTATACTTATTACTCTCATTATTATCAGTCTAACTCATATTATTAGCCATATTGTGCTTATATGATCGATAGAACGACAATTACTATACTCATTACTCTTATTACTATCAATCTAACTCATATTATTAGCGATATTATGGTTATATGACCGATAGAACGACAATTACTCCACTTATTACTCTGATTATTATTAATCTAACTCATATTATTAGCCATATTATGGTTATATGACCGGTAGAACGACAATTACTATACTTATTACTCTTATTATTATCAATCTAACTCATATTATTAGCCATATTATGCTTATATGATCGATAGAACGACAATTACTATACTTATTACTCTCATTATTATCAATCTAACTCATATTATTAACCATATTGTGCTTATATGATCGATAGAACGACAATTACTATACTTATTACTCTCATTATTATCAGTCTAACTCATATTATTAGCCATATTGTGCTTATATGATCGATAGAACGACAATTACTATACTCATTACTCTTATTATTATCAATCTAACTCATATTATTAGCCATATTATGCTTATATGATCGATAGAACGACAATTACTATACTCATTACTCTTATTATTATCAATCTAACTCACATTATTAGCCATATTATGCTTATATGATCGATAGAACGACAATTACTATACTTATTACTTTCATTATTATCAATCTAACTCATATTATTAGCCATATTGTGCTTATATGATCGATAGAACGACAATTACTATACTTATTACACTCACTATTATCAATCTAACTCATATTGTTAGCCATATTATGCTTATATGATCGATTGAACGACAATTACTATACTTATTACTCTTATTAATATCAATCTAACTCATATTATTAGCTATATTATGCTTATATGATCGATAGGACGACAATTACTATACTCATTGCTCTTATTATTATCAATCTAACTCATATTATTAGCCATATTATGCTTATATGATCGACAAGACGACAATTACTATACTCATTACTCTTATTATTATCAATCTAATTCGTATTATTAGCCATATTATGCTTATATGATCGATAGGACGACAATTACTATACCCATTACTCTTATTATTATCAATTTAACTCATATTATTAGCCATATTATGGTTATATGACCGATAGAACGACAATTACTAAGCTCATTACTCTTATTATTATCAATCTAACTCATATTATTAGCCATATTATGCTTATATGATCGATAGAACGACAATTACTATACTCATTACTCTTATTATTATCAATCTAACTCATATTATTAGCCATATTATGCTTATATGATCGATAGAACGACAATTACTATACTCATTACTCTTATTACTATCAATCTAACTCATATTATTAGCCATATTATGGTTATATGACCGATAGAACGACAATTACTATACTGATTACTCTTATTATTATCAATCTAACTCATATTATTAGCCATATTATGGTTATATGACCGGTAGAACGACAATTACTATACTTATTACTCTTATTATTATCAATCTAACTCATATTATTAGCCATATTATGCTTATATGATCGACAGGACGACAATTACTATACTCATTACTCTTATTATTATCAATCTAACTCATATTATTAGCCATATTATGCTTATATGATCATTAGGACGACAATTACTATACTCATTACTCTTATTATTATCAATCTAACTCATATTATTAGCCATATTATGCTTATATGATCGATAGAACGACAATTACTATACTTATTACTCTCATTATTATCAATCTAACTCATATTATTAACCATATTGTGCTTATATGATCGATAGAACGACAATTACTATACTTATTACTCTCATTATTATCAGTCTAACTCATATTATTAGCCATATTGTGCTTATATGATCGATAGAACGACAATTACTATACTCATTACTCTTATTATTATCAATCTGACTCATATTATTAGCCATATTATGCTTATATGATCGATAGAACGACAATTACTATACTCATTACTCTTATTATTATCAATCTAACTCACATTATTAGCCATATTATGCTTATATGATCGACAAGACGACAATTACTATACTCATTACTGTTATTATTATCAATCTAATTCGTATTATTAGCCATATTATGCTTATATGAACGATAGGACGACAATTACTATACCCATTACTCTTATTATTATCAATCTAACTCGTATTGTTAGTCATATTATGCTTATATGATCGATATAACGACAATTACTATACTTATTACACTCACTGTTATCAATCTAACTCATATTTTTAGCCATATTATGGTTATATGACCGATAGAACGACAATTACTATACTTATTACACTCACTATTATCAATCTAACTCATATTATTAGCCATATTATGCTTATATGATCGATAGGACGACAATTACTATACCCATTACTCTTATTATTATCAATTTAACTCATATTATTAGCCATATTATGGTTATATGACCGATAGAACGACAATTACTATACTTATTACTCTTATTATTGTCAATCTAACACATATTATTAGCCATATTATGCTTATATGATCGATAGGACGACAATTACTATACTCATTACTCTTATTATTATCAATCTAACTCATATTATTAGCCATATTATGCTTATATGATCGGTAGAACCACAATTACTATACTTATTGCTCTCATTATTATCAATCTAACTCATATTATTAGCCATATTATGCTTATATGATCGATAGAACGACAATTACTATACTTATTACTCTTATTAATATCAATCTAACTCATATTATTAGCCATATTATGCTTATATGATCGATAGGACGACAATTACTATACTCATTGCTCTTATTATTATCAATCTAACTCATATTATTAGCCATATTATGCTAATATGATCGACAAGACGACAATTACTATACTCATTACTCTTATTATTATCAATCTAATTCGTATTATTAGCCATATTATGCTTATATGATCGATAGGACGACAATTACTATACCCATTACTCTTATTATTATCAATCTAACTCGTATTGTTAGCCATATTATGCTTATATGATCGATATAACGACAATTACTATACTTATTACACTCACTGTTATCAATCTAACTCATATTTTTAGCCATATTATGGTTATATGACCGATAGAACGACAATTACTATACTTATTACACTCACTATTATCAATCTAACTCATATTATTAGCCATATTATGGTTATATGACCGATAGAACGACAATTACTATACTTATTACTCTTATTATTGTCAATCTAACACATATTATTAGCCATATTATGCTTATATGATCGATAGGACGACAATTACTATACTCATTACTCTTATTATTATCAATCTAACTCATATTATTAGCCATATTATGCTTATATGATCGGTAGAACCACAATTACTATACTTATTGCTCTCATTATTATCAATCTAACTCATATTATTAGCCATATTATGCTTATATGATCGATAGAACGACAATTACTATACTTATTACTCTTATTAATATCAATCTAACTCATATTATTAGCCATATTATGCTTATATGATCGATAGGACGACAATTACTATACTCATTGCTCTTATTATTATCAATCTAACTGATATTATTAGCCATATTATGCTTATATGATCGACAAGACGACAATTACTATACTCATTACTCTTATTATTATCAATCTAATTCGTATTATTAGCCATATTATTCTTATATGATCGATAGGACGACAATTACTATACGCATTACTCTTATTATTATCAATTTAACTCATATTATTAGCCATATTATGGTTATATGACCGATAGAACGACAATTACTATACTTATTACTCTTATTATTGTCAATCTAACACATATTATTAGCCATATTATGCTTATATGATCGATAGGACGACAATTACTATACTCATTACTCTTATTATTATCAATCTAACTCATATTATTAGCCATATTATGCTTATATGATCGGTAGAACGACAATTACTATACTTATTGCTCTGATTATTTTTAATCTAACTCATATTATTAGCCATATTATGGTTATATGACCGGTAGAACGACAATTACTATACTTATTACTCTTATTGTTATCAATCTAACTCATATTATTAGCCATATTATGCTTATATGATCGATAGAACGACAATTACTATACTTATTACTCTCATTATTATCAATCTAACTCATATTATTAACCATATTGTGCTTATATGATCGATAGAACGACAATTACTATACTTATTACTCCCATTATTATCAGTCTAACTCATATTATTAGCCATATTATGCTTATGTGATCGGTAGAACGACAATTACTATACTTATTGCTCTCATTATTATCAATCTAACTCATATTATTAGCCATATTGTGCTTATATGATCGATAGAACGATAATTACTATACTTATTACACTCACTATTATCAATCTAACTCATATTATTAGCCATATTATGGTTATATAACCGATAGAACGACAATTACTATACTTATTACTCTTATTAATATCAATCTAACTCATATTATTAGCCATATTATGCTTATATGATCGATAGGACGACAGTTACTATTCTCATTACTCTTATTATTATCAATCTAACTCATATTATTAGCCATATTATGCTTATATGATCGATAGAACGACAATTACTATACTTATTACTCCCATTATTATCAATCTAACTCATATTATTAACCATATTGTGCTTATACGATCGATAGAACGACAATTACTATACTTATTACTCTCATTATTATCAATCTAACTCATATTATTAGCCATATTGTGCTTATATGATCGATAGAACGACAATTACTATACTCATTACTATTATTATTATCAATCTAACTCATATTATTAGCCATATTATGCTTATATGATCGATAGAACGGCAATTACTATACTCATTACTCTAATTATTATCAATCTAACTCATATTATTAGCCATATTATGCTTATATGATCGATAGAACGACAATTACTATACTTATTACTCTCACTATTATCAATCTAACTCATATTATTAGCCATATTGTGCTTATATGATCGATAGAACGACAATTACTATACTTATTACACTCCCTATTATCAATCTAACTCATATTGTTAGCCGTATTATGCTTATATGATCGATTGAACGACAATTACTATACTTATTACTCTCATTATTATCAATCTAACTCATATTATTAGCCATATTGTGCTTATATGTTCGATAGAACGACAATTACTATACTCATTACTCTCATTATTATCAATCTAACTCATATTATTAGCCATATTATGGCTATATGACCGATTGAACGACAATTACTATACTTATTACTCTTATTATTATCAATCTAACTCATATTATTAGCCATATTATGCTTATATGATCGATAGGACGCCAATTACTATACTCATTACTCTTATTATTATCAATCTAACTCATATTATTAGCCATATTATGGTTATATGACCGATAGAACGACAATTACTATACTCATTACTCTTATTATTATCAATCTAACTCATATTATTAGCCATATTATGCTTATATGATCGATAGAACGACAATTACTCTACTTATTACTCTGATTATTATTAATCTAACTCATATTATTAGCCATATTATGGTTATATGACCGGTAGAACGACAATTACTATACTTATTACTCTTATTATTATCAATCTAACTCATATTATTAGCCATATTATGCTTATATGATCGACAGGACGACAATTACTATACTCATTACTCTTATTATTATCAATCTAACTCATATTATTAGCCATATTATGCTTATATGATCATTAGGACGACAATTACTATACTCATTACTCTTATTATTATCAATCTAACTCATATTATTAGCCATATTATGCTTATATGATCGATAGAACGACAATTACTATACTTATTACTCTCATTATTATCAATCTAACTCATATTATTAACCATATTGTGCTTATATGATCGATAGAACGACAATTACTATACTTATTACTCTCATTATTATCAGTCTAACTCATATTATTAGCCATATTGTGCTTATATGATCGATAGAACGACAATTACTATACTCATTACTCTTATTATTATCAATCCAACTCATATTATTAGCCATATTATGCTTATATGATCGATAGAACGACAATTACTATACTCATTACTCTTATTATTATCAATCTAACTCACATTATTAGCCATATTATGCTTATATGATCGACAAGACGACAATTACTATACTCATTACTGTTATTATTATCAATCTAATTCGTATTATTAGCCATATTATGCTTATATGATCGATAGGACGACAATTACTATACCCATTACTCTTATTATTATCAATCTAACTCGTATTGTTAGCCATATTATGCTTATATGATCGATATAACGACAATTACTATACTTATTACACTCACTGTTATCAATCTAACTCATATTTTTAGCCATATTATGGTTATATGACCGATAGAACGACAATTACTATACTTATTACACTCACTATTATCAATCTAACTCATATTATTAGCCATATTATGCTTATATGATCGATAGGACGACAATTACTATACCCATTACTCTTATTATTATCAATTTAACTCATATTATTAGCCATATTATGGTTATATGACCGATAGAACGACAATTACTATACTTATTACTCTTATTATTGTCAATCTAACACATATTGTTAGCCATATTATGCTTATATGATCGATAGGACGACAATTACTATACTCATTACTCTTATTATTATCAATCTAACTCATATTATTAGCCATATTATGCTTATATGATCGGTAGAACGACAATTACTATACTTATTGCTCTCATTATTATCAATCTATCTCATATTATTAGCCATATTATGCTTATATGATCGATAGAACGACAATTACTATACTCATTACTCTTATTACTATCAATCTAACTCATATTATTAGCGATATTATGGTTATATGACCGATAGAACGACAATTACTCCACTTATTACTCTGATTATTATTAATCTAACTCATATTATTAGCCATATTATGGTTATATGACCGGTAGAACGACAATTACTATACTTATTACTCTTATTATTATCAATCTAACTCATATTATTAGCCATATTATGCTTATATGATCGATAGAACGACAATTACTATACTTATTACTCTCATTATTATCAATCTAACTCATATTATTAACCATATTGTGCTTATATGATCGATAGAACGACAATTACTATACTTATTACTCTCATTATTATCAGTCTAACTCATATTATTAGCCATATTGTGCTTATATGATCGATAGAACGACAATTACTATACTCATTACTCTTATTATTATCAATCTAACTCATATTATTAGCCATATTATGCTTATATGATCGATAGAACGACAATTACTATACTCATTACTCTTATTATTATCAATCTAACTCACATTATTAGCCATATTATGCTTATATGATCGATAGAACGACAATTACTATACTTATTACTCTCATTATTATCAATCTAACTCATATTATTAGCCATATTGTGCTTATATGATCGATAGAACGACAATTACTATACTTATTACACTCACTATTATCAATCTAACTCATATTGTTAGCCATATTATGCTTATATGATCGATTGAACGACAATTACTATACTTATTACTCTTATTAATATCAATCTAACTCATATTATTAGCCATATTATGCTTATATGATCGATAGGACTACAATTACTATACTCATTGCTCTTATTATTATCAATCTAACTGATATTATTAGCCATATTATGCTTATATGATCGACAAGACGACAATTACTATACTCATTACTCTTATTACTATCAATCTAACTCATATTATTAGCGATATTATGGTTATATGACCGATAGAACGACAATTACTCCACTTATTACTCTGATTATTATTAATCTAACTCATATTATTAGCCATATTATGGTTATATGACCGGTAGAACGACAATTACTATACTTATTACTCTTATTATTATCAATCTAACTCATATTATTAGCCATACTATGCTTATATGATCATTAGGACGACAATTACTATACCCATTACTCTTATTATTATCAATCTAACTCGTATTGTTAGCCATATTATGCTTATATGATCGATATAACGACAATTACTATACTTATTACACTCACTGTTATCAATCTAACTCATATTTTTAGCCATATTATGGTTATATGACCGATAGAACGACAATTACTATACTTATTACACTCACTATTATCAATCTAACTCATATTATTAGCCATATTATGCTTATATGATCGATAGGACGACAATTACTATACCCATTACTCTTATTATTATCAATTTAACTCATATTATTAGCCATATTATGGTTATATGACCGATAGAACGACAATTACTATACTTATTACTCTTATTATTGTCAATCTAACACATATTATTAGCCATATTATGCTTATATGATCGATAGGACGACAATTACTATACTCATTACTCTTATTATTATCAATCTAACTCATATTATTAGCCATATTATGCTTATATGATCGGTAGAACGACAATTACTATACTTATTGCTCTCATTATTATCAATCTATCTCATATTATTAGCCATATTATGCTTATATGATCGATAGAACGACAATTACTATACTCATTACTCTTATTACTATCAATCTAACTCATATTATTAGCGATATTATGGTTATATGACCGATAGAACGACAATTACTCCACTTATTACTCTGATTATTATTAATCTAACTCATATTATTAGCCATATTATGGTTATATGACCGGTAGAACGACAATTACTATACTTATTACTCTTATTATTATCAATCTAACTCATATTATTAGCCATATTATGCTTATATGATCGATAGAACGACAATTACTATACTTATTACTCTCATTATTATCAATCTAACTCATATTATTAACCATATTGTGCTTATATGATCGATAGAACGACAATTACTATACTTATTACTCTCATTATTATCAGTCTAACTCATATTATTAGCCATATTGTGCTTATATGATCGATAGAACGACAATTACTATACTCATTACTCCTATTATTATCAATCTAACTCATATTATTAGCCATATTATGCTTATATGATCGATAGAACGACAATTACTATACTCATTACTCTTATTATTATCAATCTAACTCACATTATTAGCCATATTATGCTTATATGATCGATAGAACGACAATTACTATACTTATTACTCTCATTATTATCAATCTAACTCATATTATTAGCCATATTGTGCTTATATGATCGATAGAACGACAATTACTATACTTATTACACTCACTATTATCAATCTAACTCATATTGTTAGCCATATTATGCTTATATGATCGATTGAACGACAATTACTATACTTATTACTCTTATTAATATCAATCTAACTCATATTATTAGCCATATTATGCTTATATGATCGATAGGACGACAATTACTATACTCATTGCTCTTATTATTATCAATCTAACTGATATTATTAGCCATATTATGCTTATATGATCGACAAGACGACAATTACTATACTCATTACTCTTATTACTATCAATCTAACTCATATTATTAGCGATATTATGGTTATATGACCGATAGAACGACAATTACTCCACTTATTACTCTGATTATTATTAATCTAACTCATATTATTAGCCATATTATGGTTATATGACCGATAGAACGACAATTACTATACTTATTACTCTTATTATTGTCAATCTAACACATATTATTAGCCATATTATGCTTATATGATCGATAGGACGACAATTACTATACTCATTACTCTTATTATTATCAATCTAACTCATATTATTAGCCATATTATGCTTATATGATCGGTAGAACGACAATTACTATACTTATTGCTCTCATTATTATCAATCTATCTCATATTATTAGCCATATTATGCTTATATGATCGATAGAACGACAATTACTATACTCATTACTCTTATTACTATCAATCTAACTCATATTATTAGCGATATTATGGTTATATGACCGATAGAACGACAATTACTCCACTTATTACTCTGATTATTATTAATCTAACTCATATTATTAGCCATATTATGGTTATATGACGGGTAGAACGACAATTACTATACTTATTACTCTTATTATTATCAATCTAACTCATATTATTAGCCATATTATGCTTATATGATCGATAGAACGACAATTACTATACTTATTACTCTCATTATTATCAATCTAACTCATATTATTAACCATATTGTGCTTATATGATCGATAGAACGACAATTACTATACTTATTACTCTCATTATTATCAGTCTAACTCATATTATTAGCCATATTGTGCTTATATGATCGATAGAACGACAATTACTACACTCATTACTCTTATTATTATCAATCTAACTCATATTATTAGCCATATTATGCTTATATGATCGATAGAACGACAATTACTATACTTATTACTCTTATTATTGTCAATCTAACACATATTATTAGCCATATTATGCTTATATGATCGATAGGATGACAATTACTATACTCATTACTCTTATTATTATCAATCTAACTCATATTATTAGCCATATTATGCTTATATTATCGGTAGAACGACAATTACTATACTTATTGCTCTCATTATTATCAATCTAACTCATATTATTAGCCATATTATGCTTATATGATCGATTGAACGACAATTACTATACTCATTACTGTTATTATTATCAATCTAACTCATATTATTAGCCATATTATGCTTATATGATCGATAGTATGACAATTACTATACTTATTACTCTTACTTTTATCAATCTAACTCATATTATTAGCCATATTATGCTTATATGATCGATTGAACGACAATTACTATTCTTGTTACTCTCATTATTATCAATCTAACTCATATTATTAGCCATATTATGCTTATATGATCGATTGAATGACAATTACTATACTTATTATTGTTTTTATTATCAATCTAACTCATATTATTAGCCATATTATGCTTATATGATCGATAGAATGACAATTACTATATTCATTACTGTTATTATTATCAATCTAACTCATATTATTAGCCATATTATGTGGATATGATCGATAGGACGACAATTACTATACTCATTACTCTTATTATTATCAATCTAACTCATATTATTAATCATATTATGCAGATATGATCGATAGAACGACAATTACTATACTTATTTCTCTTACTATTATCAATCTAACTCATATTATTAGCCATATTATTGCATATATTATCGATAGAACGACAATTACTATACTTGTTACTCTTATTATTATCAATCTAACTCATATTATTAGCCATATTATGCTTATATGATCGATAGAACGACAATTACTATACTTATTATTGTTATTATTATCAATCTAACTCATATTATTAGCCATATTATGCTTATATGATCGATAGAATGACAATTACTATACTCATTACTGTTATTATTATCAATCTAACTCATATTATAAGCCATATTATGCTTATATGATCGATAGAATGACAATTACTATACTCATTACTGTTATTATTATCAATCTAACTCATATTATTAGCCATATTATGCTTATATGATCGATAGTATGACAATTACTATACTTATTACTCTTACTTTTATCACTCTAACTCATATTATTAGCCATATTATGCTTATATGATCGATTGAACGACAATTACTATTCTTGTTACTCTCATTATTATCAATCTAACTCATATTATTAGCCATATTATGCTTATATGATCGATAGAACGACAACTACTATACTTATTACTCTTATTATTATCAATCTGACTCATATTAGTAGCCATATTATGCTTATATGATCGATAGAATGACAATTACTATACTCATTACTGTTATTATTATCAATCTAACTCATATTATTAGCCATATTATGCTTATATGATCGATAGAATGACAATTACTATACTTATTACTCTTATTATTATCAATCTAACTCATATTATTAGCCATATTATGCTTATATGATCGATAGAACGACAATTACTATACTTATTATTGTTATTATTATCAATCTAACTCATATTATTAGCCATATTATGCTTATATGATCGATAGAATGACAATTACTATACTCATTACTGTTATTATTATCAATCTAACTCATATTATTAGCCATATTATGCTTATATGATCGATAGTATGACAATTACTATACTTATTACTCTTACTTTTATCAATCTAACTCATATTATTAGCCATATTATGCTTATATGATCGATTGAACGACAATTACTATTCTTGTTACTCTCATTATTATCAATCTAACTCATATTATTAGCCATATTATGCTTATATGATCGATTGAATGACAATTACTATACTTATTATTGTTTTTATTATCAATCTAACTCATATTATTAGCCATATTATGCTTATATGATCGATAGAATGACAATTACTATATTCATTACTGTTATTATTATCAATCTAACTCATATTATTAGCCATATTATGTGGATATGATCGATAGGACGACAATTACTATACTCATTACTCTTATTATTATCAATCTAACTCATATTATTAATCATATTATGCAGATATGATCGATAGAACGACAATTACTATACTTATTTCTCTTACTATTATCAATCTAACTCATATTATTAGCCATATTATTGCATATATTATCGATAGAACGACAATTACTATACTTGTTACTCTTATTATTATCAATCTAACTCATATTATTAGCCATATTATGCTTATATGATCGATAGAACGACAATTACTATACTTATTATTGTTTTTATTATCAATCTAACTCATATTATTAGCCATATTATGCAGATATGATCGATAGAACGACAATTACTATACTTATTACTCTTATTATTATCAATCTAACTCATATTATTGGCCTTATTATGTGGATATGATCGATAGGACGACAATTACTATACTCATTACTCTTATTATTTTCAATCTAACTCACATTATTAACCATATTATGCAGATATGAGCGATAGAACGACAATTACTATACTTATTACTCTTATTATTATCAATCTAACTCATATTATTATCCATATTGTGCTTATATGATCGATAGAACGACAATTATTATACACATTACTGTTATTATTATCAATCTAACTCATATTATTAGCCATATTATGCTTATATTATCGATAGAACGACAATTACTATACTTGTTGCTCTTATTATTATCAATCTAACTCACATTATTAGCCATATTAAGCTTATATGAGCGATAGAACGACAATTACTATACTTATTACTCTTATTATTATCAATCTAACTCATATTATTATCCATATTATGCTTATATGATCGGTTAGAATGACAATTACTATACTTATTACTCTTACTTTTATCAATCTAACTCATATTATTAGCCATATTATGCTTATATGATCGATTGAACGACAATTACTATACTTATTACTGATATTATTATCAATCTAACTCATATTATTAGCCATATTATGCTTATATTATCGATAGAATGACAATTACTATACTTATCACTCTTACTCTTGTCAATCTATCTCATATTATTAGCCATATTATGCTTACATTATCGGTAGAACGACAATAACTATACTTGTTACTCTTATTATTATCAATCTAACTCATATTATTAGCCATATTATGCTTATATGATCGATTGAACGACAATTACTATACACATTACTGTTATTATTATCAATCTAACTCATATTATTAGCCATATTATGCCTATATGATCAATAGAACGACAATTACTATGCTTATTACTCTTACTTTTATCAATCTAACTCATATTATTAGCCACATTATGCTTATATGATCGGTTAGAATGACAATTACTATACTTATTACTCTTACTTTTATCAATCTAACTCATATTATTAGCCATATTATGCTTATATGATCGATAGAATGACAATTACTATATTCATTACTGTTATTATTATCAATCTAACTCATATTATTAGCCATATTATGTGGATATGATCGATAGGACGACAATTACTATACTCATTACTCTTATTATTATCAATCTAACTCATATTATTAACCATATTATGCAGATATGATCGATAGAACGACAATTACTATACTTATTTCTCTTACTATTATCAATCTAACTCATATTATTAGCCATATTATTGCATATATTATCGATAGAACGACAATTACTATACTTGTTACTCTTATTATTATCAATCTAACTCATATTATTAGCCATATTACGCTTATATGATCGATAGAATGACAATTACTATACTCATTACTGTTATTATTATCAATCTAACACATATTATTAGCCATATTATGTGGATATGATCGATGGGACGACAATTACTATACTCATTACTCTTATTATTATCAATCTAACTCATATTATTAGCCATATTGTGCAGATATGATCGATAGAACGACAATTACTATACTTATTACTCTTACTATTATGAATCTAACTCATATTATTAGCCATATTATTTTTATATTATCGATAGAACGACAATTACTATACTTATTACTCTTGTTATTATCAATCAAACTCATATTATTAGCCATATTATGCTTATATGATCGATAGAACGACAATTACTATACTTATTACTGATATTATTATCAATCTAACTCATATTGTTAGCCATATTATGCTTATATGATCGATAGAATGACAATTACTATACTTATTACTCTTACTCTTGTCAATCTAACTCATATTATTAGCCATATTATGCTTATATGATCAATAGAACGACAATTACTATACTTATTACTCTTACTTTTATCAATCTAACTCATATTATTAGCCATATTATGCTTATATGATCGATAGAACGACAATTACTATACACATTACTGTTATTATTATCAATCTAACTCATATTATTAGCCATATTATGCTTATATGATCGATAGAACGACAATTACTATACTTATTACTCTTGTTATTATCAATCTAACTCATATTATTCGCCATTTTATGCAGATATGATCGATAGAATGACAATTACTATACTTATTACTCTTACTATTATCAATCTAACTCATATTATTAGCCATATTATGCTTATATTATCGATAGAACGACAATTACTATACTTGTTACTCTTATTATTATCAATCTAACTCACATTATTAGCCATATTAAGCTTATATGAGCGATAGAACGACAATTACTATACTTATTACTCTTATTATTATCAATCTAACTCATATTATTATCCACATTATGCTTATATGATCGATAGAACGACAATTATTATACACATTACTGTTATTATTATCAATCTAACTCATATTATTAGCCATATTATGCTTATATGATCGATAGAACGACAATTACTATACTTATTATTGTTATTATTATCAATCTAACTCATATTATTAGCCATATTGTGCAGATATGATCGATAGAACGACAATTACTATACACATTACTGTTATTCTTATCAATCTAACTCATATTATTAGCCATATTATGCTTATATGATCGATAGAACGACAATTACTATACTCATTATTGTTATTATTATCAATCTAACTCATATTATTAGCCATATTATGCTTATATGATCGATAGAACGACAATTACTATACTTATTAATCTTATTATTATCAATCTAACTCATATTATTGGCCTTATTATATGGATATGATCGATAGGACGACAATTACTATACTCATTACTCTTATTATTATCAATCTAACTCACATTATTAACCATATTATGCAGATATGATCGATAGAACGACAATTACTATACTTATTACTCTTACTATTATCAATCTAACTCATATTATTAGCCATAATATGCTTATATTATCGATAGAACGACAATTACTATACTTGTTACTCTTATTATTATCAATCTAACTCACATTATTAGCCATATTAAGCTTATATGAGCGATAGAACGACAATTACTATACTTATTACTCTTATTATTATCAATCTAACTTATATTATTAGCCATATTATGCTTATATGATCGATAGAACGACAATTACTATACACATTACTGTTATTATTATCAATCTAACTCATATTATTAGCCATATTATGCTTATATTATCGATAGAACGACAATTACTATACTTATTACTCTTACTATTTTCAATCTAACTCATATTATTCGCCATTTTATGCAGATATGATCGATAGAACGACAATTGCTATACTTATTACTCTTACTATTATCAATCTAACTCATATTATTAGCCATATTATGCTTATATTATCGATAGAACGACAATAACTATACTTGTTACTCTTATTATTATCAATCTAACTCATATTATTATCCATATTATGCTTATATGATCGATAGAACGACAATTACTATACACATTACTGTTATTCTTATCAATCTAACTCATATTATTAGCCATATTATGCTTATATGATCGATAGAACGACAATTACTATACTCATTATTGTTATTATTATCAATCTAACTCATATTATTAGCCATATTATGCTTATATGATCGATAGAACGACAATTACTATACTTATTAATCTTATTATTATCAATCTAACTCATATTATTGGCCTTATTATATGGATATGATCGATAGGACGACAATTACTATACTCATTACTCTTATTATTATCAATCTAACTCACATTATTAACCATATTATGCAGATATGATCGATAGAACGACAATTACTATACTTATTACTCTTACTATTATCAATCTAACTCATATTATTAGCCATAATATGCTTATATTATCGATAGAACGACAATTACTATACTTGTTACTCTTATTATTATCAATCTAACTCACATTATTAGCCATATTAAGCTTATATGAGCGATAGAAACGACAATTACTATACTTATTACTCTTATTATTATCAATCTAACTTATATTATTAGCCATATTATGCTTATATGATCGATAGAACGACAATTACTATACACATTACTGTTATTATTATCAATCTAACTCATATTATTAGCCATATTATGCTTATATTATCGATAGAACGACAATTACTATACTTATTACTCTTACTATTTTCAATCTAACTCATATTATTTGCCATATTATGCTTATATGATCAATAGAACGACAACTACTACACTTATTACTCTTATTATTATCAATCTGACTCATATTATTAGCCATATTATGCTTATATGATCGATAGGACGACAATTACTATACTTATTATTGTTATTATTATCAATCTAACTCATATTATTAGCCATATTATGCTTATATGATCGATAGAATGACAATTACTATACTCATTACTGTTATTATTATCAATCTAACTCATATTATTAGCCATATTATGCTTATATGATCGATAGTATGACAATTACTATACTTATTACTCTTACTTTTATCAATCTAACTCATATTATTAGCCATATTATGCTTATATGATCGATTGAACGACAATTACTATTCTTGTTACTCTCATTATTATCAATCTAACTCATATTATTAGCCATATTATGCTTATATGATCGATTGAATGACAATTACTATACTTATTATTGTTTTTATTATCAATCTAACTCATATTATTAGCCATATTATGCTTATATGATCGATAGAATGACAATTACTATACTCATTACTGTTATTATTATCAATCTAACTCATATTATTAGCCATATTATGTGGATATGATCGATAGGGCGACAATTACTATACTCATTACTCTTATTATTATCAATCTAACTCATATTATTAACCATATTATGCAGATATGATCGATAGAACGACAATTACTATACTTATTTCTCTTACTATTATCAATCTAACTCATATTATTAGCCCTATTATGCATATATTATCGATAGAACGACAATTACTATACTTGTTACTCTTATTATTATCAATCTAACTCATATTATTAGCCATATTATGCTTATATGATCGATAGAACGACAATTACTATACTTATTATTGTTTTTATTATCAATCTAACTCATATTATTAGCCATATTATGCAGATATGATCGATAGAACGACAATTACTATAGTTATTTCTCTTACTATTATCAATCTAACTCATATTATTAGCCCTATTATGCATATATTATCGATAGAACGACAATTACTATACTTGTTACTCTTATTATTATCAATCTAACTCATATTATTAGCCATATTATGCTTATATGATCGATAGAACGACAATTACTATACTTATTATTGTTTTTTATTATCAATCTAACTCATATTATTAGCCATATTATGCAGATATGATCGATAGAACGACAATTACTATACTTATTACTCTTATTATTATCAATCTAACTCATATTATTGGCCTTATTATGTGGATATGATCGATAGGACGACAATTACTATACTCATTACTCTTATTATTTTCAATCTAACTCACATTATTAACCATATTATGCAGATATGATCGATAGAACGACAATTACTATACTTATTACTCTTACTATTATCAATCTAACTCATATTATTAGCCATAATATGCTTATATTATCGATAGAACGACAATTACTATACTTATTACTCTTACTTTTATCAATCTAACTCATATTATTATCCATATTATGCTTATATGATCGATAGAATGACAATTACTATACTCATTACTGTTATCATTATCAATCTAACTCATATTATTAGCCATATTATGCTTATATGATCGATAGTATGACAATTACTATACTTATTACTCTTACTTTTATCACTCTAACTCATATTATTAGCCATATTATGCTTATATGATCGATTGAACGACAATTACTATTCTTGTTACTCTCATTATTATCAATCTAACTCATATTATTAGCCATATTATGCTTATATGATCGATAGAACGACAATTACTATACTTATTATTGTTATTATATTCAATCTAACTCATATTATTAGCCATATTATGCTTATATGATCGATAGAATGACAATTACTATACCCATTACTGTTATTATTATCAATCTAACTCATATTATAAGCCATATTATGCTTATATGATCGATAGAATGACAATTACTATACTCATTACTGTTATTATTATCAATCTAACTCATATTATTAGCCATATTATGCTTATATGATCGATAGTATGACAATTACTATACTTATTACTCTTACTTTTATCACTCTAACTCATATTATTAGCCATATTATGCTTATATGATCGATTGAACGACAATTACTATTCTTGTTACTCTCATTATTATCAATCTAACTCATATTATTAGCCATATTATGCTTATATGATCGATAGAACGACAACTACTATACTTATTACTCTTATTATTATCAATCTGACTCATATTAGTAGCCATATTATGCTTATATGATCGATAGAATGACAATTACTATACTCATTACTGTTATTATTATCAATCTAACTCATATTATTAGCCATATTATGCTTATATGATCGATAGAATGACAATTACTATACTTATTACTCTTATTATTATCAATCTAACTCATATTATTAGCCATATTATGCTTATATGATCGATAGAACGACAATTACTATACTTATTATTGTTATTATTATCAATCTAACTCATATTATTAGCCATATTATGCTTATATGATCGATAGAATGACAATTACTATACTCATTACTGTTATTATTATCAATCTAACTCATATTATTAGCCATATTATGCTTATATGATCGATAGTATGACAATTACTATACTTATTACTCTTACTTTTATCAATCTAACTCATATTATTAGCCATATTATGCTTATATGATCGATTGAACGACAATTACTATTCTTGTTACTCTCATTATTATCAATCTAACTCATATTATTAGCCATATTATGCTTATATGATCGATTGAATGACAATTACTATACTTATTATTGTTTTTATTATCAATCTAACTCATATTATTAGCCATATTATGCTTATATGATCGATAGAATGACAATTACTATATTCATTACTGTTATTATTATCAATCTAACTCATATTATTAGCCATATTATGTGGATATGATCGATAGGACGACAATTACTATACTCATTACTCTTATTATTATCAATCTAACTCATATTATTAATCATATTATGCAGATATGATCGATAGAACGACAATTACTATACTTATTTCTCTTACTATTATCAATCTAACTCATATTATTAGCCATATTATTGCATATATTATCGATAGAACGACAATTACTATACTTGTTACTCTTATTATTATCAATCTAACTCATATTATTAGCCATATTATGCTTATATGATCGATAGAACGACAATTACTATACTTATTATTGTTATTATTATCAATCTAACTCATATTATTAGCCATATTATGCTTATATGATCGATAGAATGACAATTACTATACTCATTACTGTTATTATTATCAATCTAACTCATATTATAAGCCATATTATGCTTATATGATCGATAGAATGACAATTACTATACTCATTACTGTTATTATTATCAATCTAACTCATATTATTAGCCATATTATGCTTATATGATCGATAGTATGACAATTACTATACTTATTACTCTTACTTTTATCACTCTAACTCATATTATTAGCCATATTATGCTTATATGATCGATTGAACGACAATTACTATTCTTGTTACTCTCATTATTATCAATCTAACTCATATTATTAGCCATATTATGCTTATATGATCGATAGAACGACAATTACTATACTTATTATTGTTATTATTATCAATCTAACTCATATTATTAGCCATATTATGCTTATATGATCGATAGAATGACAATTACTATACCCATTACTGTTATTATTATCAATCTAACTCATATTATAAGCCATATTATGCTTATATGATCGATAGAATGACAATTACTATACTCATTACTGTTATTATTATCAATCTAACTCATATTATTAGCCATATTATGCTTATATGATCGATAGTATGACAATTACTATACTTATTACTCTTACTTTTATCACTCTAACTCATATTATTAGCCATATTATGCTTATATGATCGATTGAACGACAATTACTATTCTTGTTACTCTCATTATTATCAATCTAACTCATATTATTAGCCATATTATGCTTATATGATCGATAGAACGACAACTACTATACTTATTACTCTTATTATTATCAATCTGACTCATATTAGTAGCCATATTATGCTTATATGATCGATAGAATGACAATTACTATACTCATTACTGTTATTATTATCAATCTAACTCATATTATTAGCCATATTATGCTTATATGATCGATAGAATGACAATTACTATACTTATTACTCTTATTATTATCAATCTAACTCATATTATTAGCCATATTATGCTTATATGATCGATAGAACGACAATTACTATACTTATTATTGTTATTATTATCAATCTAACTCATATTATTAGCCATATTATGCTTATATGATCGATAGAATGACAATTACTATACTCATTACTGTTATTATTATCAATCTAACTCATATTATTAGCCATATTATGCTTATATGATCGATAGTATGACAATTACTATACTTATTACTCTTACTTTTATCAATCTAACTCATATTATTAGCCATATTATGCTTATATGATCGATTGAACGACAATTACTATTCTTGTTACTCTCATTATTATCAATCTAACTCATATTATTAGCCATATTATGCTTATATGATCGATTGAATGACAATTACTATACTTATTATTGTTTTTATTATCAATCTAACTCATATTATTAGCCATATTATGCTTATATGATCGATAGAATGACAATTACTATATTCATTACTGTTATTATTATCAATCTAACTCATATTATTAGCCATATTATGTGGATATGATCGATAGGACGACAATTACTATACTCATTACTCTTATTATTATCAATCTAACTCATATTATTAATCATATTATGCAGATATGATCGATAGAACGACAATTACTATACTTATTTCTCTTACTATTATCAATCTAACTCATATTATTAGCCATATTATTGCATATATTATCGATAGAACGACAATTACTATACTTGTTACTCTTATTATTATCAATCTAACTCATATTATTAGCCATATTATGCTTATATGATCGATAGAACGACAATTACTATACTTATTATTGTTATTATTATCAATCTAACTCATATTATTAGCCATATTATGCTTATATGATCGATAGAATGACAATTACTATACTCATTACTGTTATTATTATCAATCTAACTCATATTATAAGCCATATTATGCTTATATGATCGATAGAATGACAATTACTATACTCATTACTGTTATTATTATCAATCTAACTCATATTATTAGCCATATTATGCTTATATGATC
>NW_027473758.1:106972-156301 GCF_050947335.1 Megachile rotundata
TTATGCAGATATGATCGATAGAACGACAATTGCTATACTTATTACTCTTACTATTATCAATCTAACTCATATTATTAGCCATATTATGCTTATATTATCGATAGAACGACAATAACTATACTTGTTACTCTTATTGTTATCAATCTAACTCATATTATTATCCATATTATGCTTATATGATCGATAGAACGACAATTACTATACACATTACTGTTATTCTTATCAATCTAACTCATATTATTAGCCATATTATGCTTATATGATCGATAGAACGACAATTGCTATACTCATTATTGTTATTATTATCAATCTAACTCATATTATTAGCCATATTATGCTTATATGATCGATTGAATGACAATTACTATACTTATTACTGTTATTATTATCAATCTAACTCATATTATTCGCCATATTATGCTTATATGATCGATAGAACGACAATTACTATACTTATTACTCTTATTATTATCAATCTAACTCATATTATTATCCATATTATGCTTATATGATCGATAGAACGACAATTATTATACACATTACTGTTATTATTATCAATCTAACTCATATTATTAGCCATATTATGCATATATGATCGATAGAACGACAATTATTATACACATTACTGTTATTATTATCAATCTAACTCATATTATTAGCCATATTATGCTTATATGATCGATAGAACGACAATTACTATACTTGTTATTGTTATTATTATCAATCTAACTCATATTATTAGCCATATTATGCTTATATGATCGATTGAATGAAAATTACTATACTTATTACTGTTATTATTTCAATCTAACTCATATTATTAGCCATATTATGCTTATATGATCGATAGAACGACAATTACTATACTTATTACTCTTATTATTATCAATCTAACTCATATTATTGGCCATATTATGTGGATATGATCGATAGGACGACAATTACTATACTCACTATTCTTATTATTATCAATCTAACTCACATTATTAACCATATTATGCAGATATGATCGATAGAACGACAATTACTATACTTATTACTCATACTATTATCAATCTAACTCATATTATTGGCCATATTATGTGGATATGATCGATAGGACGACAATTACTATACTCATTACTCTTATTATTATCAATCTAACTCATATTATTAACCATATTATGCAGATATGATCGATAGAACGACAATTACTATACTTATTACTCTTACTATTATGAATCTAACTCATATTATTAGCCATATTATGTGGATATGATCGATAGGACGACAATTACTATACTCATTACTCTTATTATTATCAATCTAACTCATATTATTAACCATATTATGCAGATATGATCGATAGAACGACAATTACTATACTTATTACTCTTACTATTATGAATCTAACTCATATTATTAGCCATATTATTTTTATATTATCGATAGAACGACAACTACTATACTTATTACTCTTGTTATTATCAATCTAACTCATACTATTAGCCATATTATGCTTATATGATCGATAGAACGACAATTACTATACTTATTATTGTTTTTGTTATCAATCTAACTCATATTATTAGCCATATTATGCTTATATGATCGATAGAATGACAATTACCATACTCATTACTGTTATTATTATCAATCTAACACATATTATTAGCCATATTATGTGGATATGATCGATAGGACGACAATTACTATACTCATTACTCTTATTATTATCAATCTAACTCATATTATTAACCATATTATGCAGATATGATCGATAGAACGACAATTACTATACTTATTTCTCTTACTATTATCAATCTAACTCATATTATTAGCCATATTATGCTTATATTATCGATAGAACGACAATTACTATACTTGTTACTCTTATTATTATCAATCTAACACATATTATTAGCCATATTATGCTTATATGATCGATAGAACGACAATTACTATACCTATTATTGTTTTTATTATCAATCTAACTCATATTATTAGCCATATTATGCAGATATGATCGATAGAACGACAATTACTATACTTATTACTCTTGTTATTATCAATCTAACTCATATTATTAGCCATATTATGCTTATATGATCGATAGAACGACAATTACTATACTTATTACTGATATTATTAACAATCTAACTCATATTATTAGCCATATTATGCTTATATGATCGATAGAATGACAATTACTATACTTATTACTCTTACTCTTGTCAATCTAACTCATATTATTAGCCATATTATGCTTATATTATCGGTAGAACGACAATAACTATACTTGTTACTCTTATTATTATCAATCTAACTCATATTATTATCCATATTATGCTTATATGATCGATAGAACGACAATTACTATACACATTACTGTTATTCTTATCAATCTAACTCATATTATTAGCCATATTATGCTTATATGATCGATAGAACGACAATTACTATACTCATTATTGTTATTATTATCAATCTAACTCATATTATTAGCCATATTATGCTTATATGATCGATAGAACGACAATTATTATACACATTACTGTTATTATTATCAATCTAACTCATATTATTAGCCATATTATGCTTATATGATCGATAGAACGACAATTATTATACACATTACTGTTATTATTATCAATCTAACTCATATTATTAGCCATATTATGCTTATATGATCGATAGAACGACAATTACTATACTTGTTATTGTTATTATTATCAATCTAACTCATATTATTAGCCATATTATGCTTATATGATCGATTGAATGAAAATTACTATACTTATTACTGTTATTATTTTCAATCTAACTCATATTATTAGCCATATTATGCTTATATGATCGATAGAACGACAATTACTATACTTATTACTCTTATTATTATCAATCTAACTCATATTATTGGCCATATTATGTGGATATGATCGATAGGACGACAATTACTATACTCACTATTCTTATTATTATCAGTCTAACTCACATTATTAACCATATTATGTAGATATGATCGATAGAACGACAATTACCATACTTATTACTCATACTATTATCAATCTAACTCATATTATTGGCCATATTATGTGGATATGATCGATAGGACGACAATTACTATACTCATTACTCTTATTATTATCAATCTAACTCATATTATTAACCATATTATGCAGATATGATCGATAGAACGACAATTACTATACTTATTACTCTTACTATTATGAATCTAACTCATATTATTAGCCATATTATGTGGATATGATCGATAGGACGACAAATACTATACTCATTACTCTTATTATTATCAATCTAACTCATATTATTAACCATATTATGCAGATATGATCGATAGAACGACAATTACTATACTTATTACTCTTACTATTATGAATCTAACTCATATTATTAGCCATATTATTTTTATATTATCGATAGAACGACAACTACTATACTTATTACTCTTGTTATTATCAATCTAACTCATACTATTAGCCATATTATGCTTATATGATCGATAGAACGACAATTACTATACTTATTATTGTTTTTGTTATCAATCTAACTCATATTATTAGCCATATTATGCTTATATTATCGGTAGAACGACAATTACTATACTTGTTACTCTTATTATTATCAATCTAACACATATTATTAGCCATATTATGCTTATATGATCGATAGAACGACAATTACTATACCTATTATTGTTTTTATTATCAATCTAACTCATATTATTAGCCATATTATGCAGATATGATCGATAGAACGACAATTACTATACTTATTACTCTTACTATTATGAATCTATCTCATATTATTAGCCATATTATTTTTATATTATCGATAGAACGACAATTACTATACTTATTACTCTTGTTATTATCAATCTAACTCATATTATTAGCCATATTATGCTTATATGATCGATAGAACGACAATTACTATACTTATTACTGATATCATTATCAATCTAACTCATATTATTAGCCATATTATGCTTATATGATCGATAGAATGACAATTACTATACTTATTACTCTTACTCTTGTCAATCTAACTCATATTATTAGCCATATTATGCTTATATTATCGGTAGAACGACAATAACTATACTTGTTACTCTTATTATTATCAATCTAACTCATATTATTAGCCATATTATGCTTATATGATCGATAGAACGACAATTACTATACACATTACTGTTATTATTATCAATCTAACTCATATTATTAGCCATATTATGCTTATATGATCAATAGAACGACAATTACTATACTTATTACTCTTACTTTTATCAATCTAACTCATATTATTAGCCATATTATGCTTATATGATCGATAGAACGACAATTACTATACACATTACTGTTATTATTATCAATCTAACTCATATTATTAGCCATATTATGCTTATATGATCGATAGAACGACAATTACTATACTTATTACTCTTATTATTATCAATCTAACTCATATTATTCGCCATTTTATGCAGATATGATCGATAGAACGACAATTGCTATACTTATTACTCTTACTATTATCAATCTAACTCATATTATTAGCCATATTATGCTTATATTATCGATAGAACGACAATAACTATACTTGTTACTCTTATTATTATCAATCTAACTCATATTATTATCCATATTATGCTTATATGATCGATAGAACGACAATTACTATACACATTACTGTTATTCTTATCAATCTAACTCATATTATTAGCCATATTATGCTTATATGATCGATTGAATGACAATTACTATACTTATTACTGTTATTATTATCAATCTAACTCATATTATTCGCCATATTATGCTTATATGATCGATAGAACGACAATTACTATACTTATTACTCTTATTATTATCAATCTAACTCATATTATTAACCATATTATGCAGATATGATCAATAGAACGACAATTACTATACTTATTTCTCTTACTATTATCAATCTAACTCATATTATTAGCCATATTATGCATATATTATCGATAGAACGACAATTAGTATACTTGTTACTCTTATTATTATCAATCTAACTCATATTATTAGCCATATTATGCTTATATGATCGATAGAACGACAATTACTATACTTATTACTCTTATTATTATCAATCTAACTCATATTATTGGCCTTATTATGTGGATATGATCGATAGGACGACAATTACTATACTCATTACTCTTATTATTATCAATCTAACTCACATTATTAACCATATTATGCAGATATGATCGATAGAACGACAATTTCTATACTTATTACTCTTACTATTATCAATCTAACTCATATTATTAGCCATAATATGCTTATATTATCGATAGAACGACAATTACTATACTTGTTACTCTTATTATTATCAATCTAACTCACATTATTAGCCATATTAAGCTTATATGAGCGATAGAACGACAATTACTATACTTATTACTCTTATTATTATCAATCTAACTTATATTATTAGCCATATTATGCTTATATGATCGATAGAACGACAATTACTATACACATTACTGTTATTATTATCAATCTAACTCATATTATTAGCCATATTATCCTTATATGATCGATAGAACGACAATTACTATACTTATTACTCTTACTTTTATCAATCTAACTCATATTATTAGCCATATTATGCCTATATGATCGGTTAGAATGACAATTACTATACTTATTACTCTTACTTTTATCAATCTAACTCATATTATTAGCCATATTATGCTTATATTATCGATAGAACGACAATTACTATACTTATTACTCTTACTATTTTCAATCTAACTCATATTATTTGCCATATTATGCTTATATGATCAATAGAACGACAACTACTATACTTATTACTCTTATTATTATCAATCTGACTCACATTATTAGCCATATTATGCTTATATGATCGATAGAATGACAATTACTATACTTATTGCTCTTATTATTATCAATCTAACTCATATTATTAGCCATATTATGCTTATATGATCGATAGAACGACAATTACTATACTTATTATTGTTATTATTATCAATCTAACTCATATTATTAGCCATATTATGCTTATATGATCGATAGAATGACAATTACTATACTTATTACTCTTATTATTATCAATCTAACTCATATTATTAGCCATATTATGCTTATATGATCGATAGAACGACAACTACTATACTTATTACTCTTATTATTATCAATCTGACTCATATTAGTAGCCATATTATGCTTATATGATCGATAGAATGACAATTACTATACTTATTACTCTTATTATTATCAATCTAACTCATATTATTAGCCATATTATGCTTATATGATCGATAGGACGACAATTACTATACTTATTATTGTTATTATTATCAATCTAACTCATATTATTAGCCATATTATGCTTATATGATCGATAGAATGACAATTACTATACTCATTACTGTTATTATTATCAATCTAACTCATATTATTAGCCATATTATGCTTATATGATCGATAGTATGACAATTACTATACTTATTACTGTTACTTTTATCAATCTAACTCATATTATTAGCCATATTATGCTTATATGATCGATTGAACGACAATTACTATTCTTGTTACTCTCATTATTATCAATCTAACTCATATTATTAGCCATATTATGCTTATATGATCGATTGAATGACAATTACTATACTTATTATTGTTTTTATTATCAATCTAACTCATATTATTAGCCATATTATGCTTATATGATCGATAGAATGACAATTACTAAACTCATTACTGTTATTATTATCAATCTAACTCATATTATTAGCCATATTATGCTTATATGATCGATAGTATGACAATTACTATACATATTACTCTTACTTATATCACTCTAACTCATATTATTAGCCATATTATGCTTATATGATCGATTGAACGACAATTACTATTCTTGTTACTCTCATTATTATCAATCTAACTCATATTATTAGCCATATTATGCTTATATGATCGATAGAACGACAATTACTATACTTATTATTGTTATTATTATCAATCTAACTCATATTATTAGCCATATTATGCTTATATGATCGATAGAATGACAATTACTATACTCATTACTGTTATTATTATCAATCTAACTCATATTATTAGCCATATTATGCTTATATGATGGATAGAATGACAATTACTATACTCATTACTGTTATTATTATCAATCTAACTCATATTATTAGCCATATTATGCTTATATGATCGATAGTATGACAATTACTATACTTATTACTCTTACTTTTATCACTCTAACTCATATTATTAGCCATATTATGCTTATATGATCGATTGAACGACAATTACTATTCTTGTTACTCTCATTATTATCAATCTAACTCATATTATTAGCCATATTATGCTTATATGATCGATAGAACGACAACTACTATACTTATTACTCTTATTATTATCAATCTGACTCATATTAGTAGCCATATTATGCTTATATGATCGATAGAATGACAATTACTATACTTATTACTCTTATTATTATCAATCTAACTCATATTATTGGCCTTATTATGTGGATATGATCGATAGGACGACAATTACTATACTCATTACTCTTATTATTATCAATCTAACTCACATTATTAACCATATTATGCAGATATGATCGATAGAACGACAATTACTATACTTATTACTCTTACTATTATCAATCTAACTCATATTATTAGCCATATTATGCTTATATGATCGATAGAATGACAATTACTATATTCATTACTGTTATTATTATCAATCTAACTCATATTATTAGCCATATTATGTGGATATGATCGATAGGACGACAATTACTATACTCATTACTCTTATTATTATCAATCTAACTCATATTATTAACCATATTATGCAGATATGATCGATAGAACGACAATTACTATACTTATTTCTCTTACTATTATCAATCTAACTCATATTATTAGCCATATTATTGCATATATTATCGATAGAACGACAATTACTATACTTGTTGCTCTTATTATTATCAATCTAACTCATATTATTAGCCATATTATGCTTATATGATCGATAGAACGACAATTACTATACTCATTACTCTTATTATTATCAATCTAACTCATATTATTAACCATATTATGCAGATATGATCGATAGAACGACAATTACTATACTTATTTCTCTTACTATTATCAATCTAACTCATATTATTAGCCATATTATTGCATATATTATCGATAGAACGACAATTACTATACTTGTTACTCTTATTATTATCAATCTAACTCATATTATTAGCCATATTATGCTTATATGATCGATAGAACGACAATTACTATACTTATTATTGTTTTTATTATCAATCTAACTCATATTATTAGCCATATTATGCAGATATGATCGATAGAACGACAATTACTATACTTATTACTCTTATTATTATCAATCTAACTCATATTATTGGCCTTATTATGTGGATATGATCGATAGGACGACAATTACTATACTCATTACTCTTATTATTATCAATCTAACTCACATTATTAACCATATTATGCAGATATGATCGATAGAACGACAATTACTATACTTATTACTCTTAATATTATCAATCTAACTCATATTATTAGCCATATTATGCTTATATGATCGATAGAATGACAATTACTATACTCATTACTGTTATTATTATCAATCTAACTCATGTTATTAGCCATATTGTGCTTATATGATCGATAGTATGACAATTACTATACTTATTACTCTTACTTTTATCAATCTAACTCATATTATTAGCCATATTATGCTTATATGATCGATTGAACGACAATTACTATTCTTGTTACTCTCATTATTATCAATCTAACTCATATTATTAGCCATATTATGCTTATATGATCGATTGAATGACAAGTACTATACTTATTATTGTTTTTATTATCAATCTAACTCATATTATTAGCCATATTATGCTTATATGATCGATAGAATGACAATTACTATACTCATTACTGTTATTATTATCAATCTAACTCATATTATTAGCCATATTATGTGGATATGATCGATAGGGCGACAATTACTATACTCATTACTCTTATTATTATCAATCTAACTCATATTATTAACCATATTATGCAGATATGATCGATAGAACGACAACTACTATACTTATTTCTCTTACTATTATCAATCTAACTCATATTATTAGCCCTATTATGCATATATTATCGATAGAACGACGATTACTATACTTGTTACTCTTATTATTATCAATCTAACTCATATTATTAGCCATATTATGCTTATATGATCGATAGAACGACAATTACTATACTTATTATTGTTTTTATTATCAATCTAACTCATATTATTAGCCATATTATGCAGATATGATCGATAGAACGACAATTACTATACTTATTTCTCTTACTATTATCAATCTAACTCATATTATTAGCCCTATTATGCATATATTATCGATAGAACGACAATTACTATACTTGTTACTCTTATTATTATCAATCTAACTCATATTATTAGCCATATTATGCTTATATGATCGATTGAATGACAATTACTATACTTATTATTGTTTTTATTATCAATCTAACTCATATTATTAGCCATATTATGCTTATATGATCGATAGAATGACAATTACTATATTCATTACTGTTATTATTATCAATCTAACTCATATTATTGGCCTTATTATGTGGATATGATCGATAGGACGACAATTACTATACTCATTACTCTTATTATTATCAATCTAACTCACATTATTAACCATATTATGCAGATATGATCGATAGAACGACAATTACTATACTTATTACTCTTACTATTATCAATCTAACTCATATTATTAGCCATAATATGCTTATATTATCGATAGAACGACAATTACTATACTTGTTACTCTTATTATTATCAATCTAACTCACATTATTAGCCATATTAAGCTTATATGAGCGATAGAACGACAATTACTATACTTATTACTCTTATTATTATCAATCTAACTTATATTATTAGCCATATTATGCTTATATGATCGATAGAACGACAATTACTATACACATTACTGTTATTATTATCAATCTAACTCATATTATTAGCCATATTATGCTTATATGATCGATAGAACGACAATTACTATACTTATTACTCTTACTTTTATCAATCTAACTCATATTATTAGCCATATTATGCCTATATGATCGGTTAGAATGACAATTACTATACTTATTACTCTTACTTTTATCAATCTAACTCATATTATTAGCCATATTATGCTTATATTATCGATAGAACGACAATTACTATACTTATTACTCTTACTATTTTCAATCTAACTCATATTATTTGCCATATTATGCTTATATGATCAATAGAACGACAACTACTATACTTATTACTCTTATTATTATCAATCTGACTCATATTATTAGCCATATTATGCTTATATGATCGATAGAATGACAATTACTATACTTATTGCTCTTATTATTATCAATCTAACTCATATTATTAGCCATATTATGCTTATATGATCGATAGAACGACAATTACTATACTTATTACTCTTATTATTATCAATCTGACTCATATTATTAGCCATATTATGCTTATATGATCGATAGAATGACAATTACTATACTTATTGCTCTTATTATTATCAATCTAACTCATATTATTAGCCATATTATGCTTATATGATCGATAGAACGACAATTACTATACTTATTATTGTTATTATTATCAATCTAACTCATATTATTAGCCATATTATGCTTATATGATCGATAGAATGACAATTACTATACTTATTACTCTTATTATTATCAATCTAACTCATATTATTAGCCATATTATGCAGATATGATCGATAGAACGACAATTACTATACTTATTTCTCTTACTATTATCAATCTAACTCATATTATTAGCCCTATTATGCATATATTATCGATAGAACGACAATTACTATACTTGTTACTCTTATTATTATCAATCTAACTCATATTATTAGCCATATTATGCTTATATGATCGATTGAATGACAATTACTATACTTATTATTGTTTTTATTATCAATCTAACTCATATTATTAGCCATATTATGCTTATATGATCGATAGAATGACAATTACTATATTCATTACTGTTATTATTATCAATCTAACTCATATTATTGGCCTTATTATGTGGATATGATCGATAGGACGACAATTACTATACTCATTACTCTTATTATTATCAATCTAACTCACATTATTAACCATATTATGCAGATATGATCGATAGAACGACAATTACTATACTTATTACTCTTACTATTATCAATCTAACTCATATTATTAGCCATAATATGCTTATATTATCGATAGAACGACAATTACTATACTTGTTACTCTTATTATTATCAATCTAACTCACATTATTAGCCATATTAAGCTTATATGAGCGATAGAACGACAATTACTATACTTATTACTCTTATTATTATCAATCTAACTTATATTATTAGCCATATTATGCTTATATGATCGATAGAACGACAATTACTATACACATTACTGTTATTATTATCAATCTAACTCATATTATTAGCCATATTATGCTTATATGATCGATAGAACGACAATTACTATACTTATTACTCTTACTTTTATCAATCTAACTCATATTATTAGCCATATTATGCCTATATGATCGGTTAGAATGACAATTACTATACTTATTACTCTTACTTTTATCAATCTAACTCATATTATTAGCCATATTATGCTTATATTATCGATAGAACGACAATTACTATACTTATTACTCTTACTATTTTCAATCTAACTCATATTATTTGCCATATTATGCTTATATGATCAATAGAACGACAACTACTATACTTATTACTCTTATTATTATCAATCTGACTCATATTATTAGCCATATTATGCTTATATGATCGATAGAATGACAATTACTATACTTATTGCTCTTATTATTATCAATCTAACTCATATTATTAGCCATATTATGCTTATATGATCGATAGAACGACAATTACTATACTTATTATTGTTATTATTATCAATCTAACTCATATTATTAGCCATATTATGCTTATATGATCGATAGAATGACAATTACTATACTTATTACTCTTATTATTATCAATCTAACTCATATTATTAGCCATATTATGCTTATATGATCGATAGAACGACAACTACTATACTTATTACTCTTATTATTATCAATCTGACTCATATTAGTAGCCATATTATGCTTATATGATCGATAGAATGACAATTACTATACTTATTACTCTTATTATTATCAATCTAACTCATATTATTAGCCATATTATACTTATATGATCGATAGGACGACAATTACTATACTCATTACTGTTATTATTATCAATCTAACTCATATTATTAGCCATATTATGTGGATATGATCGATAGGGCGACAATTACTATACTCATTACTCTTATTATTATCAATCTAACTCATATTATTAACCATATTATGCAGATATGATCGATAGAACGACAATTACTATACTTATTTCTCTTACTATTATCAATCTAACTCATATTATTAGCCATATTATTGCATATATTATCGATAGAACGACAATTACTATACTTGTTACTCTTATTATTATCAATCTAACTCATATTATTAGCCATATTATGCTTATATGATCGATAGAACGACAATTACTATACTTATTATTGTTTTTATTATCAATCTAACTCATATTATTAGCCATATTATGCTTATATGATCGATAGAATGACAATTACTATATTCATTACTGTTATTATTATCAATCTAACTCATATTATTAGCCATATTATGTGGATATGATCGATAGGACGACAATTACTATACTCATTACTCTTATTATTATCAATCTAACTCACATTATTAACCATATTATGCAGATATGATCGATAGAACGACAATTACTATACTTATTACTCTTACTATTATCAATCTAACTCATATTATTAGCCATAATATGCTTATATTATCGATAGAACGACAATTACTATACTTGTTACTCTTATTATTATCAATCTAACTTATATTATTAGCCATATTATGCTTATATGATCGATTGAACGACAATTACTATTCTTGTTACTCTCATTATTATCAATCTAACTCATATTATTAGCCATATTATGCTTATATGATCGATAGAACGACAATTACTATACTCATTACTGTTATTATTATCAATCTAACTCATATTATTAGCCATATTATGTGGATATGATCGATAGGACGACAATTACTATACTCATTACTCTTATTATTATCAATCTAACTCACATTATTAACCATATTATGCAGATATGATCGATAGAACGACAATTACTATACTTATTACTCTTACTATTATCAATCTAACTCATATTATTAGCCATAATATGCTTATATTATCGATAGAACGACAATTACTATACTTGTTACTCTTATTATTATCAATCTAACTCACATTATTAGCCATATTAAGCTTATATGAGCGATAGAACGACAATTACTATACTTATTACTCTTATTATTATCAATCTAACTTATATTATTAGCCATATTATGCTTATATGATCGATAGAACGACAATTACTATACACATTACTGTTATTATTATCAATCTAACTCATATTATTAGCCATATTATCCTTATATGATCGATAGAACGACAATTACTATACTTATTACTCTTACTTTTATCAATCTAACTCATATTATTAGCCATATTATGCCTATATGATCGGTTAGAATGACAATTACTATACTTATTACTCTTACTTTTATCAATCTAACTCATATTATTAGCCATATTATGCTTATATTATCGATAGAACGACAATTACTATACTTATTACTCTTACTATTTTCAATCTAACTCATATTATTTGCCATATTATGCTTATATGATCAATAGAACGACAACTACTATACTTATTACTCTTATTATTATCAATCTGACTCACATTATTAGCCATATTATGCTTATATGATCGATAGAATGACAATTACTATACTTATTGCTCTTATTATTATCAATCTAACTCATATTATTAGCCATATTATGCTTATATGATCGATAGAACGACAATTACTATACTTATTATTGTTATTATTATCAATCTAACTCATATTATTAGCCATATTATGCTTATATGATCGATAGAATGACAATTACTATACTTATTACTCTTATTATTATCAATCTAACTCATATTATTAGCCATATTATGCTTATATGATCGATAGAACGACAACTACTATACTTATTACTCTTATTATTATCAATCTGACTCATATTAGTAGCCATATTATGCTTATATGATCGATAGAATGACAATTACTATACTTATTACTCTTATTATTATCAATCTAACTCATATTATTAGCCATATTATGCTTATATGATCGATAGGACGACAATTACTATACTTATTATTGTTATTATTATCAATCTAACTCATATTATTAGCCATATTATGCTTATATGATCGATAGAATGACAATTACTATACTCATTACTGTTATTATTATCAATCTAACTCATATTATTAGCCATATTATGCTTATATGATCGATAGTATGACAATTACTATACTTATTACTGTTACTTTTATCAATCTAACTCATATTATTAGCCATATTATGCTTATATGATCGATTGAACGACAATTACTATTCTTGTTACTCTCATTATTATCAATCTAACTCATATTATTAGCCATATTATGCTTATATGATCGATTGAATGACAATTACTATACTTATTATTGTTTTTATTATCAATCTAACTCATATTATTAGCCATATTATGCTTATATGATCGATAGAATGACAATTACTATACTCATTACTGTTATTATTATCAATCTAACTCATATTATTAGCCATATTATGCTTATATGATCGATAGTATGACAATTACTATACTTATTACTCTTACTTATATCACTCTAACTCATATTATTAGCCATATTATGCTTATATGATCGATTGAACGACAATTACTATTCTTGTTACTCTCATTATTATCAATCTAACTCATATTATTAGCCATATTATGCTTATATGATCGATAGAACGACAATTACTATACTTATTATTGTTATTATTATCAATCTAACTCATATTATTAGCCATATTATGCTTATATGATCGATAGAATGACAATTACTATACTCATTACTGTTATTATTATCAATCTAACTCATATTATTAGCCATATTATGCTTATATGATCGATAGAATGACAATTACTATACTCATTACTGTTATTATTATCAATCTAACTCATATTATTAGCCATATTATGCTTATATGATCGATAGTATGGCAATTACTATACTTATTACTCTTACTTTTATCACTCTAACTCATATTATTAGCCATATTATGCTTATATGATCGATTGAACGACAATTACTATTCTTGTTACTCTCATTATTATCAATCTAACTCATATTATTAGCCATATTATGCTTATATGATCGATAGAACGACAACTACTATACTTATTACTCTTATTATTATCAAT
The DNA here is from genome assembly GCF_050947335.1 of Megachile rotundata. NCBI lineage: Eukaryota > Metazoa > Arthropoda > Insecta > Hymenoptera > Megachilidae > Megachile > Megachile rotundata. Next base: position 122,561 of record NW_027473758.1, read on the forward strand.
CTGACTCATATTAGTAGCCATATTATGCTTATATGATCGATAGAATGACAATTACTATACTTATTACTCTTATTATTATCAATCTAACTCATATTATTGGCCTTATTATGTGGATATGATCGATAGGACGACAATTACTATACTCATTACTCTTATTATTATCAATCTAACTCACATTATTAACCATATTATGCAGATATGATCGATAGAACGACAATTACTATACTTATTACTCTTACTATTATCAATCTAACTCATATTATTAGCCATATTATGCTTATATGATCGATAGAATGACAATTACTATATTCATTACTGTTATTATTATCAATCTAACTCATATTATTAGCCATATTATGTGGATATGATCGATAGGACGACAATTACTATACTCATTACTCTTATTATTATCAATCTAACTCATATTATTAACCATATTATGCAGATATGATCGATAGAACGACAATTACTATACTTATTTCTCTTACTATTATCAATCTAACTCATATTATTAGCCATATTATTGCATATATTATCGATAGAACGACAATTACTATACTTGTTGCTCTTATTATTATCAATCTAACTCATATTATTAGCCATATTATGCTTATATGATCGATAGAACGACAATTACTATACTCATTACTCTTATTATTATCAATCTAACTCATATTATTTGCCATATTATGCTTATATGATCAATAGAACGACAACTACTATACTTATTACTCTTATTATTATCAATCTGACTCATATTATTAGCCATATTATGCTTATATGATCGATAGAATGACAATTACTATACTTATTGCTCTTATTATTATCAATCTAACTCATATTATTAGCCATATTATGCTTATATGATCGATAGAACGACAATTACTATACTTATTATTGTTATTATTATCAATCTAACTCATATTATTAGCCATATTATGCTTATATGATCGATAGAACGACAATTACTATACTTATTATTGTTTTTATTATCAATCTAACTCATATTATTAGCCATATTATGCAGATATGATCGATAGAACGACAATTACTATACTTATTACTCTTATTATTATCAATCTAACTCATATTATTGGCCTTATTATGTGGATATGATCGATAGGACGACAATTACTATACTCATTACTCTTATTATTATCAATCTAACTCACATTATTAACCATATTATGCAGATATGATCGATAGAACGACAATTACTATACTTATTACTCTTACTATTATCAATCTAACTCATATTATTAGCCATAATATGCTTATATTATCGATAGAACGACAATTACTATACTTGTTACTCTTATTATTATCAATCTAACTCACATTATTAGCCATATTAAGCTTATATGAGCGATAGAACGACAATTACTATACTTATTACTCTTATTATTATCAATCTAACTTATATTATTAGCCATATTATGCTTATATGATCGATAGAACGACAATTACTATACACATTACTGTTATTATTATCAATCTAACTCATATTATTAGCCATATTATGCTTATATGATCGATAGAACGACAATTACTATACTTATTACTCTTACTTTTATCAATCTAACTCATATTATTAGCCATATTATGCCTATATGATCGGTTAGAATGACAATTACTATACTTATTACTCTTACTTTTATCAATCTAACTCATATTATTAGCCATATTATGCTTATATTATCGATAGAACGACAATTACTATACTTATTACTCTTACTATTTTCAATCTAACTCATATTATTTGCCATATTATGCTTATATGATCAATAGAACGACAACTACTATACTTATTACTCTTATTATTATCAATCTGACTCATATTATTAGCCATATTATGCTTATATGATCGATAGAATGACAATTACTATACTTATTGCTCTTATTATTATCAATCTAACTCATATTATTAGCCATATTATGCTTATATGATCGATAGAACGACAATTACTATACTTATTATTGTTATTATTATCAATCTAACTCATATTATTAGCCATATTATGCTTATATGATCGATAGAATGACAATTACTATACTTATTACTCTTATTATTATCAATCTAACTCATATTATTAGCCATATTATGCTTATATGATCGATAGAACGACAACTACTATACTTATTACTCTTATTATTATCAATCTGACTCATATTAGTAGCCATATTATGCTTATATGATCGATAGAATGACAATTACTATACTTATTACTCTTATTATTATCAATCTAACTCATATTATTAGCCATATTATACTTATATGATCGATAGGACGACAATTACTATACTCATTACTGTTATTATTATCAATCTAACTCATATTATTAGCCATATTATGTGGATATGATCGATAGGGCGACAATTACTATACTCATTACTCTTATTATTATCAATCTAACTCATATTATTAACCATATTATGCAGATATGATCGATAGAACGACAATTACTATACTTATTTCTCTTACTATTATCAATCTAACTCATATTATTAGCCATATTATTGCATATATTATCGATAGAACGACAATTACTATACTTGTTACTCTTATTATTATCAATCTAACTCATATTATTAGCCATATTATGCTTATATGATCGATAGAACGACAATTACTATACTTATTATTGTTTTTATTATCAATCTAACTCATATTATTAGCCATATTATGCTTATATGATCGATAGAATGACAATTACTATATTCATTACTGTTATTATTATCAATCTAACTCATATTATTAGCCATATTATGTGGATATGATCGATAGGACGACAATTACTATACTCATTACTCTTATTATTATCAATCTAACTCACATTATTAACCATATTATGCAGATATGATCGATAGAACGACAATTACTATACTTATTACTCTTACTATTATCAATCTAACTCATATTATTAGCCATAATATGCTTATATTATCGATAGAACGACAATTACTATACTTGTTACTCTTATTATTATCAATCTAACTTATATTATTAGCCATATTATGCTTATATGATCGATTGAACGACAATTACTATTCTTGTTACTCTCATTATTATCAATCTAACTCATATTATTAGCCATATTATGCTTATATGATCGATAGAACGACAATTACTATACTCATTACTGTTATTATTATCAATCTAACTCATATTATTAGCCATATTATGTGGATATGATCGATAGGACGACAATTACTATACTCATTACTCTTATTATTATCAATCTAACTCACATTATTAACCATATTATGCAGATATGATCGATAGAACGACAATTACTATACTTATTACTCTTACTATTATCAATCTAACTCATATTATTAGCCATAATATGCTTATATTATCGATAGAACGACAATTACTATACTTGTTACTCTTATTATTATCAATCTAACTCACATTATTAGCCATATTAAGCTTATATGAGCGATAGAACGACAATTACTATACTTATTACTCTTATTATTATCAATCTAACTTATATTATTAGCCATATTATGCTTATATGATCGATAGAACGACAATTACTATACACATTACTGTTATTATTATCAATCTAACTCATATTATTAGCCATATTATCCTTATATGATCGATAGAACGACAATACTATACTTATTACTCTTACTTTTATCAATCTAACTCATATTATTAGCCATATTATGCCTATATGATCGGTTAGAATGACAATTACTATACTTATTACTCTTACTTTTATCAATCTAACTCATATTATTAGCCATATTATGCTTATATTATCGATAGAACGACAATTACTATACTTATTACTCTTACTATTTTCAATCTAACTCATATTATTTGCCATATTATGCTTATATGATCAATAGAACGACAACTACTATACTTATTACTCTTATTATTATCAATCTGACTCACATTATTAGCCATATTATGCTTATATGATCGATAGAATGACAATTACTATACTTATTGCTCTTATTATTATCAATCTAACTCATATTATTAGCCATATTATGCTTATATGATCGATAGAACGACAATTACTATACTTATTATTGTTATTATTATCAATCTAACTCATATTATTAGCCATATTATGCTTATATGATCGATAGAATGACAATTACTATACTTATTACTCTTATTATTATCAATCTAACTCATATTATTAGCCATATTATGCTTATATGATCGATAGAACGACAACTACTATACTTATTACTCTTATTATTATCAATCTGACTCATATTAGTAGCCATATTATGCTTATATGATCGATAGAATGACAATTACTATACTTATTACTCTTATTATTATCAATCTAACTCATATTATTAGCCATATTATGCTTATATGATCGATAGGACGACAATTACTATACTTATTATTGTTATTATTATCAATCTAACTCATATTATTAGCCATATTATGCTTATATGATCGATAGAATGACAATTACTATACTCATTACTGTTATTATTATCAATCTAACTCATATTATTAGCCATATTATGCTTATATGATCGATAGTATGACAATTACTATACTTATTACTGTTACTTTTATCAATCTAACTCATATTATTAGCCATATTATGCTTATATGATCGATTGAACGACAATTACTATTCTTGTTACTCTCATTATTATCAATCTAACTCATATTATTAGCCATATTATGCTTATATGATCGATTGAATGACAATTACTATACTTATTATTGTTTTTATTATCAATCTAACTCATATTATTAGCCATATTATGCTTATATGATCGATAGAATGACAATTACTATACTCATTACTGTTATTATTATCAATCTAACTCATATTATTAGCCATATTATGCTTATATGATCGATAGTATGACAATTACTATACTTATTACTCTTACTTATATCACTCTAACTCATATTATTAGCCATATTATGCTTATATGATCGATTGAACGACAATTACTATTCTTGTTACTCTCATTATTATCAATCTAACTCATATTATTAGCCATATTATGCTTATATGATCGATAGAACGACAATTACTATACTTATTATTGTTATTATTATCAATCTAACTCATATTATTAGCCATATTATGCTTATATGATCGATAGAATGACAATTACTATACTCATTACTGTTATTATTATCAATCTAACTCATATTATTAGCCATATTATGCTTATATGATCGATAGAATGACAATTACTATACTCATTACTGTTATTATTATCAATCTAACTCATATTATTAGCCATATTATGCTTATATGATCGATAGTATGGCAATTACTATACTTATTACTCTTACTTTTATCACTCTAACTCATATTATTAGCCATATTATGCTTATATGATCGATTGAACGACAATTACTATTCTTGTTACTCTCATTATTATCAATCTAACTCATATTATTAGCCATATTATGCTTATATGATCGATAGAACGACAACTACTATACTTATTACTCTTATTATTATCAATCTGACTCATATTAGTAGCCATATTATGCTTATATGATCGATAGAATGACAATTACTATACTTATTACTCTTATTATTATCAATCTAACTCATATTATTGGCCTTATTATGTGGATATGATCGATAGGACGACAATTACTATACTCATTACTCTTATTATTATCAATCTAACTCACATTATTAACCATATTATGCAGATATGATCGATAGAACGACAATTACTATACTTATTACTCTTACTATTATCAATCTAACTCATATTATTAGCCATATTATGCTTATATGATCGATAGAATGACAATTACTATATTCATTACTGTTATTATTATCAATCTAACTCATATTATTAGCCATATTATGTGGATATGATCGATAGGACGACAATTACTATACTCATTACTCTTATTATTATCAATCTAACTCATATTATTAACCATATTATGCAGATATGATCGATAGAACGACAATTACTATACTTATTTCTCTTACTATTATCAATCTAACTCATATTATTAGCCATATTATTGCATATATTATCGATAGAACGACAATTACTATACTTGTTGCTCTTATTATTATCAATCTAACTCATATTATTAGCCATATTATGCTTATATGATCGATAGAACGACAATTACTATACTCATTACTCTTATTATTATCAATCTAACTCATATTATTAACCATATTATGCAGATATGATCGATAGAACGACAATTACTATACTTATTTCTCTTACTATTATCAATCTAACTCATATTATTAGCCATATTATTGCATATATTATCGATAGAACGACAATTACTATACTTGTTACTCTTATTATTATCAATCTAACTCATATTATTAGCCATATTATGCTTATATGATCGATAGAACGACAATTACTATACTTATTATTGTTTTTATTATCAATCTAACTCATATTATTAGCCATATTATGCAGATATGATCGATAGAACGACAATTACTATACTTATTACTCTTATTATTATCAATCTAACTCATATTATTGGCCTTATTATGTGGATATGATCGATAGGACGACAATTACTATACTCATTACTCTTATTATTATCAATCTAACTCACATTATTAACCATATTATGCAGATATGATCGATAGAACGACAATTACTATACTTATTACTCTTAATATTATCAATCTAACTCATATTATTAGCCATATTATGCTTATATGATCGATAGAATGACAATTACTATACTCATTACTGTTATTATTATCAATCTAACTCATGTTATTAGCCATATTGTGCTTATATGATCGATAGTATGACAATTACTATACTTATTACTCTTACTTTTATCAATCTAACTCATATTATTAGCCATATTATGCTTATATGATCGATTGAACGACAATTACTATTCTTGTTACTCTCATTATTATCAATCTAACTCATATTATTAGCCATATTATGCTTATATGATCGATTGAATGACAAGTACTATACTTATTATTGTTTTTATTATCAATCTAACTCATATTATTAGCCATATTATGCTTATATGATCGATAGAATGACAATTACTATACTCATTACTGTTATTATTATCAATCTAACTCATATTATTAGCCATATTATGTGGATATGATCGATAGGGCGACAATTACTATACTCATTACTCTTATTATTATCAATCTAACTCATATTATTAACCATATTATGCAGATATGATCGATAGAACGACAACTACTATACTTATTTCTCTTACTATTATCAATCTAACTCATATTATTAGCCCTATTATGCATATATTATCGATAGAACGACGATTACTATACTTGTTACTCTTATTATTATCAATCTAATTCATATTATTAGCCATATTATGCTTATATGATCGATAGAACGACAATTACTATACTTATTATTGTTTTTATTATCAATCTAACTCATATTATTAGCCATATTATGCAGATATGATCGATAGAACGACAATTACTATACTTATTTCTCTTACTATTATCAATCTAACTCATATTATTAGCCCTATTATGCATATATTATCGATAGAACGACAATTACTATACTTGTTACTCTTATTATTATCAATCTAACTCATATTATTAGCCATATTATGCTTATATGATCGATTGAATGACAATTACTATACTTATTATTGTTTTTATTATCAATCTAACTCATATTATTAGCCATATTATGCTTATATGATCGATAGAATGACAATTACTATATTCATTACTGTTATTATTATCAATCTAACTCATATTATTGGCCTTATTATGTGGATATGATCGATAGGACGACAATTACTATACTCATTACTCTTATTATTATCAATCTAACTCACATTATTAACCATATTATGCAGATATGATCGATAGAACGACAATTACTATACTTATTACTCTTACTATTATCAATCTAACTCATATTATTAGCCATAATATGCTTATATTATCGATAGAACGACAATTACTATACTTGTTACTCTTATTATTATCAATCTAACTCACATTATTAGCCATATTAAGCTTATATGAGCGATAGAACGACAATTACTATACTTATTACTCTTATTATTATCAATCTAACTTATATTATTAGCCATATTATGCTTATATGATCGATAGAACGACAATTACTATACACATTACTGTTATTATTATCAATCTAACTCATATTATTAGCCATATTATGCTTATATGATCGATAGAATGACAATTACTATACTTATTGCTCTTATTATTATCAATCTAACTCATATTATTAGCCATATTATGCTTATATGATCGATAGAACGACAATTACTATACTTATTATTGTTATTATTATCAATCTAACTCATATTATTAGCCATATTATGCTTATATGATCGATAGAATGACAATTACTATACTTATTACTCTTATTATTATCAATCTAACTCATATTATTAGCCATATTATGCTTATATGATCGATAGAACGACAACTACTATACTTATTACTCTTATTATTATCAATCTGACTCATATTAGTAGCCATATTATGCTTATATGATCGATAGAATGACAATTACTATACTTATTACTCTTATTATTATCAATCTAACTCATATTATTAGCCATATTATGCTTATATGATCGATAGGACGACAATTACTATACTCATTACTGTTATTATTATCAATCTAACTCATATTATTAGCCATATTATGTGGATATGATCGATAGGGCGACAATTACTATACTCATTACTCTTATTATTATCAATCTAACTCATATTATTAACCATATTATGCAGATATGATCGATAGAACGACAATTACTATACTTATTTCTCTTACTATTATCAATCTAACTCATATTATTAGCCATATTATTGCATATATTATCGATAGAACGACAATTACTATACTTGTTACTCTTATTATTATCAATCTAACTCATATTATTAGCCATATTATGCTTATATGATCGATAGAACGACAATTACTATACTTATTATTGTTTTTATTATCAATCTAACTCATATTATTAGCCATATTATGCTTATATGATCGATAGAATGACAATTACTATATTCATTACTGTTATTATTATCAATCTAACTCATATTATTAGCCATATTATGTGGATATGATCGATAGGACGACAATTACTATACTCATTACTCTTATTATTATCAATCTAACTCACATTATTAACCATATTATGCAGATATGATCGATAGAACGACAATTACTATACTTATTACTCTTACTATTATCAATCTAACTCATATTATTAGCCATAATATGCTTATATTATCGATAGAACGACAATTACTATACTTGTTACTCTTATTATTATCAATCTAACTTATATTATTAGCCATATTATGCTTATATGATCGATTGAACGACAATTACTATTCTTGTTACTCTCATTATTATCAATCTAACTCATATTATTAGCCATATTATGCTTATATGATCGATAGAACGACAATTACTATACTCATTACTGTTATTATTATCAATCTAACTCATATTATTAGCCATATTATGTGGATATGATCGATAGGACGACAATTACTATACTCATTACTCTTATTATTATCAATCTAACTCATATTATTAACCATATTATGCAGATATGATCGATAGAACGACAATTACTATACTTATTTCTCTTACTATTATCAATCTAACTCATATTATTAGCCATATTATGCATATATTATCGATAGAACGACAATTACTATACTTGTTACTCTTATTATTGTCAATCTAACTCATATTATTAGCCATATTATGCTTGTATGATCGATAGAACGACAATTACTATACTTATTATTGTTTTTATTATCAATCTAACTCATATTATTAGCCATATTATGCAGATATGATCGATAGAACAACAATTACTATACTTATTACTCTTACTATTATGAATCTAACTCATATTATTAGCCATATTATTTTTATATTATCGATAGAACGACAATTACTATACTTATTACTCTTGTTATTATCAATCCAACTCGTATTATTAGCCATATTATGCTTATATGATCGATAGGACGACAATTACTATACTCATTACTCTTATAATTATCAATCTAACTCACATTATTAACCATATTATGCAGATATGATCGATAGAACGACAATTACTATACTTATTACTCTTACTATTATCAATCTAACTCATATTATTAGCCATAATATGCTTATATTATCGATAGAACGACAATTACTATACTTGTTACTCTTATTATTATCAATCTAACTCACATTATTAGCCATATTAAGCTTATATGAGCGATAGAACGACAATTACTATACTTATTACTCTTATTATTATCAATCTAACTTATATTATTAGCCATATTATGCTTATATGATCGATAGAACGACAATTACTATACACATTACTGTTATTATTATCAATCTAACTCATATTATTAGCCATATTATGCTTATATGATCGATGGAACGACAATTACTATACTTATTTCTCTTACTTTTATCAATCTAACTCATATTATTACCCATATTATGCTTATATGATCGATTGAACGACAATTACTATACTCATTACTGTTATTATTATCAATCTAACTCATATTATTAGCCATATTATGCTTATATGATCGATAGTATGACAATTACTATACTTATTACTCTTACTTTTATCACTCTAACTCATATTATTAGCCATATTATGCTTATATGATCGATTGAACGACAATTACTATTCTTGTTACTCTCATTATTATCAATCTAACTCATATTATTAGCCATATTATGCTTATATGATCGATAGAACGACAATTACTATACTCATTACTGTTATTATTATCAATCTAACTCATATTATTAGCCATATTATGCTTATATGATCGATTGAACGACAATTACTATACTCATTACTGTTATTATTATCAATCTAACTCATATTATTAGCCATATTATGCTTATATGATCGATAGTATGACAATTACTATACTTATTACTCTTACTTTTATCACTCTAACTCATATTATTAGCCATATTATGCAGATATGATCGATAGAACGACAATTACTATACTTATTTCTCTTACTATTATCAATCTAACTCATATTATTAGCCCTATTATGCATATATTATCGATAGAACGACAATTACTATACTTGTTACTCTTATTATTATCAATCTAACTCATATTATCAGCCATATTATGCTTATATGATCGATAGAACGACAATTACTATACTTATTACTCTTACTTTTATCAATCTAACTCATATTATTATCCATATTATGCTTATATGATCGATAGAATGACAATTACTATACTCATTACTGTTATTATTATCAATCTAACTCATATTATTAGCCATATTATGCTTATATGATCGATAGTATGACAATTACTATACTTATTACTCTTACTTTTATCACTCTAACTCATATTATTAGCCATATTATGCTTATATGATCGATTGAACGACAATTACTATTCTTGTTACTCTCATTATTATCAATCTAACTCATATTATTAGCCATATTATGCTTATATGATCGATAGAACGACAATTACTATACTTATTATTGTTATTATTATCAATCTAACTCATATTATTAGCCATATTATGCTTATATGATCGATAGAATGACAATTACTATACTCATTACTGTTATTATTATCAATCTAACTCATATTATTAGCCATATTATGCTTATATGATCGATAGAATGACAATTACTATACTCATTACTGTTATTATTATCAATCTAACTCATATTATTAGCCATATTATGCTTATATGATCGATAGTATGACAATTACTATACTTATTACTCTTACTTTTATCACTCTAACTCATATTATTAGCCATATTATGCTTATATGATCGATTGAACGACAATTACTATTCTTGTTACTCTCATTATTATCAATCTAACTCATATTATTAGCCATATTATGCTTATATGATCGATAGAACGACAACTACTATACTTATTACTCTTATTATTATCAATCTGACTCATATTAGTAGCCATATTATGCTTATATGATCGATAGAATGACAATTACTATACTTATTACTCTTATTATTATCAATCTAACTCATATTATTAGCCATATTATGCTTATATGATCGATAGAACGACAATTACTCTACTTATTATTGTTATTATTATCAATCTAACTCATATTATTAGCCATATTATGCTTATATGATCGATAGAATGACAATTACTATACTCATTACTGTTATTATTATCAATCTAACTCATATTATTAGCCATATTATGCTTATATGATCGATAGAATGACAATTACTATACTTATTACTCTTATTATTATCAATCTAACTCATATTATTAGCCATATTATGCTTATATGATCGATAGAACGACAATTACTATACTTATTATTGTTATTATTATCAATCTAACTCATATTATTAGCCATATTATGCTTATATGATCGATAGAATGACAATTACTATACTCATTACTGTTATTATTATCAATCTAACTCATATTATTAGCCATATTATGCTTATATGATCGATAGTATGACAATTACTATACTTATTACTCTTACTTTTATCAATCTAACTCATATTATTAGCCATATTATGCTTATATGATCGATTGAACGACAATACCTATTCTTGTTACTCTCATTATTATCAATCTAACTCATATTATTAGCCATATTATGCTTATATGATCGATTGAATGACAATTACTATACTTATTATTGTTTTTATTATCAATCTAACTCATATTATTAGCCATATTATGCTTATATTATCGATAGAACGACAATTACTATACTTGTTACTCTTATTATTATCAATCTAACTTATATTATTAGCCATATTATGCTTATATGATCGATAGAACGACAATTACTATACACATTACTGTTATTATTATCAATCTAACTCATATTATCAGCCATATTATGCTTATATGATCGATAGAACGACAATTACTATACTTATTACTCTTACTTTTATCAATCTAACTCATATTATTAGCCATATTATGCTTATATGATCGATTGAACGACAATTACTATACTTATTACTGATATTATTATCAATCTAACTCATATTATTAGCCATATTATGCTTATATGATCGATAGAATGACAATTACTATACTTATTGCTCTTACTCTTGTCAATCTATCTCATATTATTAGCCATATTATGCTTACATTATCGGTAGAACGACAATAACTATACTTGTTACTCTTATTATTATCAATCTAACTCATATTATTAGCCATATTATGCTTATATGATCGATAGAACGACAATTACTATACACATTACTGTTATTATTATCAATCTAACTCATATTATTAGCCATATTATGCCTATATGATCGATTGAACGAGGATTACTGTACTTATTACTCTTATTATTACCAATCTAATTCATATTATTAGCCATATTATGCTTAAATTATCGATAGAACGACAATTACTATACTTGTTACTCTTATTATTATCTATCTAACTCATATTATTAGCCATATTATGCTTATATGATCGATAGAACGACAACTACTATACTTATTATTGTTATTATTATCAATCTAACTCATATTATTAGCCATATTATGCTTATATGATCGATAGAATGACAATTACTATACTCATTACTGTTATTATTATCAATCTAACTCATATTATTAGCCATATTATGCTTATATGATCGATAGAATGACAATTACTATACTCATTACTGTTATTATTATCAATCTAACTCATATTATTAGCCATATTATGCTTATATGATCGATAGTATGACAATTACTATACTTATTACTCTTACTTTTATCACTCTAACTCATATTATTAGCCATATTATGCTTATAAGATCGATTGAACGACAATTACTATTCTTGTTACTCTCATTATTATCAATCTAACTCATATTATTAGCCATATTATGCTTATATGATCGATAGTATGACAATTACTATACTTATTACTCTTACTTTTATCACTCTAACTCATATTATTAGCCATATTATGCAGATATGATCGATAGAACGACAATTACTATACTTGTTACTCTTATTATTATCAATCTAACTCATATTATTAGCCATATTATGCTTATATGATCGATTGAACGACAATTACTCTTCTTGTTACTCTCATTATTATCAATCTAACTCATATTATTAGCCATATTATGCTTATATGATCGATAGAACGACAATTACTATACTTGTTACTCTAATTATTATCAATCTAACTCACATTATTAGCCATATTAAGCTTATATGAGCGATAGAACGACAATTACTATACTTATTACTCTTATTATTATCAATCTAACTTATATTATTAGCCATATTATGCTTATATGATCGATAGAACGACAATTACTATACACATTACTGTTATTATTATCAATCTAACTCATATTATTAGCCATATTATGCTTATATGATCGATAGAACGACAATTACTATACTTATTTCTCTTACTTTTATCAATCTAACTCATATTATTACCCATATTATGCTTATATGATCGATTGAACGACAATTACTATACTCATTACTGTTATTATTATCAATCTAACTCATATTATTAGCCATATTATGCTTATATGATCGATAGTATGACAATAACTATACTTATTACTCTTACTTTTATCACTCTAACTCATATTATTAGCCATATTATGCTTATATGATCGATTGAACGACAATTACTATTCTTGTTACTCTCATTATTATCAATCTAACTCATATTATTAGCCATATTATGCTTATATGATCGATAGAACGACAATTACTATACTCATTACTGTTATTATTATCAATCTAACTCATATTATTAGCCATATTATGCTTATATGATCGATTGAACAACAATTACTATACTCATTACTGTTATTATTATCAATCTAACTCATATTATTAGCCATATTATGCTTATATGATCGATAGTATGACAATTACTATACTTATTACTCTTACTTTTATCACTCTAACTCATATTATTAGCCATATTATGCAGATATGATCGATAGAACGACAATTACTATACTTATTTCTCTTACTATTATCAATCTAACTCATATTATTAGCCCTATTATGCATATATTATCGATAGAACGACAATTACTATACTTGTTACTCTTATTATTATCAATCTAACTCATATTATTAGCCATATTATGCTTATATGATCGATAGAACGACAATTACTATACTTATTATTGTTTTTATTATCAATCTAACTCATATTATTAGCCATATTATGCAGATATGATCGATAGAACGACAATTACTATACTTATTACTCTTATTATTATCAATCTAACTCATATTATTGGCCTTATTATGTGGATATGATCGATAGGACGACAATTACTATACTCATTACTCTTATTATTTTCAATCTAACTCACATTATTAACCCTATTATGCAGATATGATCGATAGAACGACAATTACTATACTTATTACTCTTACTATTATCAATCTAACTCATATTATTAGCCATAATATGCTTATATTATCGATAGAACGAGGATTACTGTACTTATTACTCTTATTATTACCAATCTAACTCATATTATTATCCATATTATGCAATTATGATGGATAGAGCGACAATTACTATACTTATTACTCTTATTATTATCAACCTAACTCATGTTATTAACCATATTATGCAGATATGATCGATAGAACGACAATTACAATACTTATTACTCTTATTATTATCAATCTAACCCATATTATTAGCTATATTATGCTAATATGATCAACAGAACGACAATTACTATACTTATTACACTCACTGTTATCAATCTAACTCATATTATTAACCATATTATGCAGATATGATCGATAGAACTACAATTACTATACTCTATACTCTTATTATTATCAATCTAACTCTTATTATTAGCCATATTATGCTTATAATATCGATAGAACGCCAATTACTATACTTATTACTGTTATTATTATCAATCTAACTGATATTATTAGCCATATTATGCTTAAATGATCGATAGAACTACAAACACTATACTCATTACTCTTATTATTATCAATCTAACTCATATTATTAGCCATATTATGCTTATATGATCGATAGAACGACTATTACTATACTTATTACTCTTATTATTATAAATCTAACTCGTATTATTAGCCATATTATGCTTATATGATCGATAGAACGACAATTACTATACTTATTACTCTTATTGTTATCAATCTAACTCATATTATTAGCCATATTATGCTCAAATGATCGATAGAACGACAATTACTATACTTATTACTCTTATTATTATCAATCTAACTCATATTATTAGCCATATTATGCTTATATGATCGATAGAACGACAATTACTGTACTCATTACTCTTATTATTATCAATCTAACTCATATTATTAGCCATATTATGCTTAAATGATCGATAGAACGACAATTACTATACTTATTACTCTTATTATTATCTACCTAACTCATATTATTAGCCATATTATGCTTATATTATCGATAGAACGACAATTACTATACTTATTACGCTTATTATTATCAATCTAACTCATATATATTAGCCATATTATGCTTATATGATCGATAGAACGAGAATTACTATACTCACTACTCTTAGTATTATCAATCTAACTCATATTATTAGCCATATTATGCGTAAATTATCGATAGAACGACAATTACTATACTTATTACTCTTATTATTATCAACCTAACTCATATTATTAGCCATATTATGCTTATATGATCGATAGAACGACAATTACTATACTGATTACTCTTATTATTATCAATCTAACTCATATTATTAGCCATATTGTGCTTACATGAGCGATAGAACGACAATTACTATATTTATTACACTCACTATTATCAATCTAACTCATATTATTATCCATATTATGCAATTATGATGGATAGAACGACAATTACTATACTTATTACTCTTATTATTATCAACCTAACTCATATTATTAGCCATATTATGCTTATATGATCGATAGAACGACAATCACTCTACTTATTACTCTTATTATTATCAATCTAACTCATGTTATTAACCATATTATCCTAATATGATCGATAGAACGACAATTACTATACTTATAACTCTTATTGTTATCAATCTAACTCATATTATTAATCATATTATGCTAATATGATCGATAGAACGACAATTACTATACTTATTACACTCACTATTATCAATCTAACTCATATTATTTACCATATTATGCTTATATGATCGATAGAACGGCAATTATTGTACTTATTACTCTTATCATTATCGATCTAACTCATATTATTAGCCATATTATACTTATACGATCGATAGAACGACAATTATTGTACTTATTACTCTTATCATTATCGATCTAACTCATATTATTAGCCATATTATGCTTATATGATCGATAGAACGCCAATTACTATACTTATTATTCTTATTATTATGAATCTAACTCATATTATTAGACATATTATGCTTATATGATCGATAGAACTACAATTACTATACTCATTACTCTTATCATTATCAATCCAACTCATATTATTACCCATATTATGCTCATATGATCGATAGAACGACAATTACTATACTTATTACACTCACTATTATCAATCTAACTCATATTATTAACCATATTATGCAGATATGATCGATAGCACGACATTTACTATATTTATTACGCTTATTATTATCAACCTAACTCATATTATTAGCCAAATTATGCTTATATGATCGATAGAACGACAATTACTATACTTATTACTCTTACTGTTATCAATCTAACTCATATTATTAGCCATATTATGCTTAAATGATCGATAGAACGACAATTACTATACTTATTACACTTATTATTATCAATCTAACTCATATTATTAGCCATATTATGCTTATATGATCGATAGAACGACAATTACTATACTCACTACTCTTATTATTATCAATCTAACTCATATTATTAGCCATATTATGCTTATATGATCGATAGAACGACAATTACTATACTTATTACTCTTATTATTATCAATCTAACTCATATTATTAACCATATTATGCAGATATGATCGATAGCACGACATTTACTATACTTATTACTCGTATTATTATCAACCTAACTCATATTATTAGCCATATTATGCTTATATGATCGATAGAAAGACAATCACTATACTTATTACTCTTATTATTATCTACCTAACTCATATTATTAGCCATATTATGCTTAAATGATCGATAGAACGACAATTACTATACTTATTACTCTTATTATTATCTACCTAACTCATATTATTAGCCATATTATGCTTATATTATCGATAGAACGACAATTACTATACTTATTACGCTTATTATTATCAATCTAACTCATATTATTAGCCATATTATGTGGATATGATCGATAGGACGACAATTACTATACTCATTACTCTTATTATTATCAATCTAACTCATATTATTAACCATATTATGCAGATATGATCGATAGAACGACAATTACTATACTTATTTCTCTTACTATTATCAATCTAACTCATATTATTAGCCATATTATTGCATATATTATCGATGGAACGACAATTACTATACTTGTTACTCTTATTATTATCAATCTAACTCATATTATTAGCCATATTATGCTTATATGATCGATTGAACGACAATTACTATTCTTGTTACTCTCATTATTATCAATCTAACTCATATTATTAGCCATATTATGCTTATATGATCGATAGAACGACAATTACTATACTTGTTACTCTTATTATTATCAATCTAACTCACATTATTAGCCATATTAAGCTTATATGAGCGATAGAACGACAATTACTATACTTATTACTCTTATTATTATCAATCTAACTTATATTATTAGCCATATTATGCTTATATGATCGATAGAACGACAATTACTATACTCACTACTCTTATTATTATCAATCTAACTCATATTATTAGCCATATTATGCTTATATGATCGATAGAACGACAATTACTATACTTATTATTGTTTTTATTATCAATCTAACTCATATTATTAGCCATATTATGCAGATATGATCGATAGAACGACAATTACTATACTTATTACTCTTATTATTATCAATCTAACTCATATTATTGGCCTTATTATGTGGATATGATCGATAGGACGACAATTACTATACTCATTACTCTTATTATTATCAATCTAACTCACATTATTAACCATATTATGCAGATATGATCGATAGAACGACAATTACTATACTTATTACTCTTACTATTATCAATCTAACTCATATTATTAGCCATAATATGCTTATATTATCGATAGAACGACAATTACTATACTTGTTACTCTTATTATTATCAATCTAACTTATATTATTAGCCATATTATGCTTATATGATCGATAGAACGACAATTACTATACACATTACTGTTATTATTATCAATCTAACTCATATTATCAGCCATATTATGCTTATATGATCGATAGAACGACAATTACTATACTTATTACTCTTACTTTTATCAATCTAACTCATATTATTAGCCATATTATGCTTATATGATCGATTGAACGACAATTACTATACTTATTACTGATATTATTATCAATCTAACTCATATTATTAGCCATATTATGCTTATATGATCGATAGAATGACAATTACTATACTTATTACTCTTACTCTTGTCAATCTATCTCATATTATTAGCCATATTATGCTTACATTATCGGTAAAACGACAATAACTATACTTGTTACTCTTATTATTATCAATCTAACTCATATTATTAGCCATATTATGCTTATATGATCGATAGAACGACAATTACTATACACATTACTGTTATTATTATCAATCTAACTCATATTATTAGCCATATTATGCCTATATGATCAATAGAACGACAATTACTATACTTATTACTCTTACTTTTATCAATCTAACTCATATTATTAGCCACATTATGCTTATATGATCGGTTAGAATGACAATTACTATACTTATTACTCTTACTTTTATCAATCTAACTCATATTATTAGCCATATTATGCTTATATTATCGATAGAACGACAATTACTATACTTATTACACTTACTATTTTCAATCTAACTTATATTATTAGCCATATTATGCTTATATGATCGATTGAACGAGGATTACTGTACTTATTACTCTTATTATTACCAATCTAACTCATATTATTAGCCATATTATGCTTAAATTATCGATAGAACGACAATTACTATACTTGTTACTCTTATTATTATCTATCTAACTCATATTATTAGCCATATTATGCTTATATGATCGATAGAACGACAACTACTATACTTATTACTCTTATTATTATCAATCTGACCCATATTATTAGCCATATTATGCTTAAATGATCGATAGAACGACAATTACTAGACTTATTACACTTATTATTATCAATCTAACTCATATTATTAGCCATATTATGCTTATATGATCGATAGAACGACAATTACTATACTCACTACTCTTATTATTATCAATCTAACTCATATTATTAGCCATATTATGCTTATATGATCGATAGAACGACAATTACTATACTTATTACTCTTATTATTATCAATCTAACTCATATTATTAACCATATTATGCAGATATGATCGATAGCACGACATTTACTATACTTATTACTCGTATTATTATCAACCTAACTCATATTATTAGCCATATTATGCTTATATGATCGATAGAAAGACAATCACTATACTTATTACTCTTATTATTATCTACCTAACTCATATTATTAGCCATATTATGCTTAAATGATCGATAGAACGACAATTACTATACTTATTACTCTTATTATTATCTATCTAACTCATATTATTAGCCATATTATGCTTATATTATCGATAGAACGACAATTACTATACTTATTACGCTTATTATTATCAATCTAACTCATATTATTAGCCATATTATGCTTATATGATCGATAGAACGAGAATTACTATACTCACTACTCTTAGTATTATCAATCTAACTCATATTATTAACCATATTATGCAGATATGATCGATAGCACGACATTTACTATACTTATTACTCGTATTATTATCAACCTAACTCATATTATTAGCCATATTATGCTTATATGATCGATAGAAAGACAATCACTATACTTATTACTCTTATTATTATCTACCTAACTCATATTATTAGCCATATTATGCTTAAATGATCGATAGAACGACAATTACTATACTTATTACTCTTATTATTATCTATCTAACTCATGTTATTAGCCATATTATGCTTATATTATCGATAGAACGACAATTACTATACTTATTACTGTTATTATTATCAATCTAACTCATATTATTAGCCATATTGTGCTTATATGATCGATAGAACGACAATTACTATACTTATTACTCCTATTATTATAAATCTAACTCATATTATTAGCCATATTATGCTTATATGATCGATAGTACGACAATTACTATACTCATTGCTCTTATTATCATCAATCTAACTCATATTATTAACCATATTGTGCTTATATGATCGATAGAACGACAATTACTATACTTATTACTCCTATTATTATAAATCTAACTCATATTATTAGCCATATTATGCTTATATGATCGATAGTACGACAATTACTATACTCATTGCTCTTATTATCATCAATCTAACTCATATTATTAACCTTATTATGCAATTATGATCGATAGGACGACAATTACTATACTTATTACACTTATTATTATCAATCCACCTCATATTATTAGCCATATTATGCTTACATGAGCGATAGAACGACAATTACTATATTTATTACACTCACTATTATCAATCTAACTCATATTATTATCCATATTATGCAATTATGATGGATAGAACGACAATTACTATACTTATTACTCTTATTATTATCAACCTAACTCATGTTATTAACCATATTATGCAGATATGATCGATAGAACGACAATTACAATACTTATTACTCTTATTATTATCAATCTAACCCATATTATTAGCTGTATTATGCTAATATGATCAACAGAACGACAATTACTATACTTATTACACTCACTGTTATCAATCTAACTCATATTATTAACCATATTATGCAGATATGATCGATAGAACTACAATTACTATACTCTATACTCTTATTATTATCAATCTAACTCTTATTATTAGCCATATTATGCTTATAATATCGATAGAACGCCAATTACTATACTTATTACTGTTATTATTATCAATCTAACTGATATTATTAGCCATATTATGCTTAAATGATCGATAGAACTACAAACACTATACTCATTACTCTTATTATTATCAATCTAACTCATATTATTAGCCATATTATGCTTATATGATCGATAGAACGACTATTACTATACTTATTACTCTTATTATTATAAATCTAACTCGTATTATTAGCCATATTATGCTTATATGATCGATAGAACGACAATTACTATACTTATTACTCTTATTGTTATCAATCTAACTCATATTATTAGCCATATTATGCTTAAATGATCGATAGAACGACAATTACTATACTTATTACTCTTATTATTATCAATCTAACTCATATTATTAGCCATATTATGCTTATATGATCGATAGAACGACAATTACTGCACTCATTACTCTTATTATTATCAATCTAACTCATATTATTAGCCATATTATGCTTAAATGATCGATAGAACGACAATTACTATACTTATTACTCTTATTATTATCTACCTAACTCATATTATTAGCCATATTATGCTTATATTATCGATAGAACGACAATTACTATACTTATTACGCTTATTATTATCAATCTAACTCATATATATTAGCCATATTATGCTTATATGATCGATAGAACGAGAATTACTATACTCACTACTCTTAGTATTATCAATCTAACTCATATTATTAGCCATATTATGCGTAAATTATCGATAGAACGACAATTACTATACTTATTACTCTTATTATTATCAACCTAACTCATATTATTAGCCATATTATGATTATATGATCCATAGAACGACAATTACTATACTGATTACTCTTATTATTATCAATCTAACTCATATTATTAGCCATATTGTACTTACATGAGCGATAGAACGACAATTACTATATTTATTACACTCACTATTATCAATCTAACTCATATTATTATCCATATTATGCAATTATGATGGATAGAACGACAATTACTATACTTATTACTCTTATTATTATCAACCTAACTCATATTATTAGCCATATTATGCTTATATGATCGATAGAACGACAATCACTCTACTTATTACTCTTATTATTATCAATCTAACTCATGTTATTAACCATATTATCCTAATATGATCGATAGAACGACAATTACAATACTTATAACTCTTATTGTTATCAATCTAACTCATATTATTAATCATATTATGCCAATATGATCGATAGAACGACAATTACTATACTTATTACACTCACTATTATCAATCTAACTCATATTATTTACCATATTATGCTTACATGATCGATAGAACGGCAATTATTGTACTTATTACTCTTATCATTATCGATCTAACTCATATTATTAGCCATATTATACTTATACGATCGATAGAACGACAATTATTGTACTTATTACTCTTATCATTATCGATCTAACTCATATTATTAGCCATATTATGCTTATATGATCGATAGAACGCCAATTACTATACTTATTATTCTTATTATTATGAATCTAACTCATATTATTAGACATATTATGCTTATATGATCGATAGAACTACAATTACTATACTCATTACTCTTATCATTATCAATCCAACTCATATTATTACCCATATTATGCTCATATGATCGATAGAACGACAATTACTATACTTATTACACTCACTATTATCAATCTAACTCATATTATTAATCATATTATGCAGATATGATCGATAGCACGACATTTACTATATTTATTACGCTTATTATTATCAACCTAACTCATATTATTAGCCAAATTATGCTTATATGATCGATAGAACGACAATTACTATACTTATTACTCTTACTGTTATCAATCTAACTCATATTATTAGCCATATTATGCGTAAATGATCGATAGAACGACAATTACTATACTTATTACACTTATTATTATCAATCTAACTCATATTATTAGCCATATTATGCTTATATGATCGATAGAACGACAATTACTATACTCACTACTCTTATTATTATCAATCTAACTCATATTATTAGCCATATTATGCTTATATGATCGATAGAACGACAATTACTATACTTATTACTCTTATTATTATCAATCTAACTCATATTATTAACCATATTATGCAGATATGATCGATAGCACGACATTTACTATACTTATTACTCGTATTATTATCAACCTAACTCATATTATTAGCCATATTATGCTTATATGATCGATAGAAAGACAATCACTATACTTATTACTCTTATTATTATCTACCTAACTCATATTATTAGCCATATTATGCTTAAATGATCGATAGAACGACAATTACTATACTTATTACTCTTATTATTATCTACCTAACTCATATTATTAGCCATATTATGCTTATATTATCGATAGAACGACAATTACTATACTTATTACGCTTATTATTATCAATCTAACTCATATTATTAGCCATATTATGTGGATATGATCGATAGGACGACAATTACTATACTCATTACTCATATTATTATCAATCTAACTCATATTATTAACCATATTATGCAGATATGATCGATAGAACGACAATTACTATACTTATTTCTCTTACTATTATCAATCTAACTCATATTATTAGCCATATTATTGCATATATTATCGATGGAACGACAATTACTATACTTGTTACTCTTATTATTATCAATCTAACTCATATTATTAGCCATATTATGCTT
The DNA here is from genome assembly GCF_050947335.1 of Megachile rotundata. Classification (NCBI taxonomy): domain Eukaryota; kingdom Metazoa; phylum Arthropoda; class Insecta; order Hymenoptera; family Megachilidae; genus Megachile; species Megachile rotundata. Next base: position 147,502 of record NW_027473758.1, read on the forward strand.
ATATGATCGATTGAACGACAATTACTATTCTCGTTACTCTCATTATTATCAATCTAACTCATATTATTAGCCATATTATGCTTATATGATCGATAGAACGACAATTACTATACTTGTTACTCTTATTATTATCAATCTAACTCACATTATTAGCCATATTAAGCTTATATGAGCGATAGAACGACAATTACTATACTTATTACTCTTATTATTATCAATCTAACTTATATTATTAGCCATATTATGCTTATATGATCGATAGAACGACAATTACTATACACATTACTGTTATTATTATCAATCTAACTCATATTATTAGCCATATTATGCTTATATGATCGATAGAACGACAATTACTATACTTATTTGTCTTACTTTTATCAATCGAACTCATATTATTACCCATATTATGCTTATATGATCGATTGAACGACAATTACTATACTCATTACTGTTATTATTATCAATCTAACTCATATTATTAGCCATATTATGCTTATATGATCGATAGTATGACAATTACTATACTTATTACTCTTACTTTTATCACACTAACTCATATTATTAGCCATATTATGCTTATATGATCGATTGAACGACAATTACTCTTCTTGTTACTCTCATTATTATCAATCTAACTCATATTATTAGCCATATTATGCTTATATGATCGATAGAACGACAATTACTATACTCATTACTGTTATTATTATCAATCTAACTCATATTATTAGCCATATTATGCTTATATGATCGATTGAACGACAATTACTATACTCATTACTGTTATTATTATCAATCTAACTCATATTATTAGCCATATTATGCTTATATGATCGATAGTATGACAATTACTATACTTATTACTCTTACTTTTATCACTCTAACTCATATTATTAGCCATATTATGCAGATATGATCGATAGAACGACAATTACTATACTTATTTCTCTTACTATTATCAATCTAACTCATATTATTAGCCATATTATGCTTATATGATCGATAGAACGCCAATTACTATACTTATTATTCTTATTATTATGAATCTAACTCATATTATTAGACATATTATGCTTATATGATCGATAGAACGAGAATTACTATACTCACTACTCTTAGTATTATCAATCTAACTCATATTATTAGCCATATTATGCTTATATGATCGATAGAATGACAATTACTATATTCATTACTGTTATTATTATCAATCTAACTCATATTATTAGCCATATTATGTGGATATGATCGATAGGACGACAATTACTATACTCATTACTCTTATTATTATCAATCTAACTCATATTATTAACCATATTATGCAGATATGATCGATAGAACGACAATTACTATACTTATTTCTCTTACTATTATCAATCTAACTCATATTATTAGCCATATTATTGCATATATTATCGATGGAACGACAATTACTATACTTGTTACTCTTATTATTATCAATCTAACTCATATTATTAGCCATATTATGCTTATATGATCGATTGAACGACAATTACTATTCTTGTTACTCTCATTATTATCAATCTAACTCATATTATTAGCCATATTATGCTTATATGATCGATAGAACGACAATTACTATACTTGTTACTCTTATTATTATCAATCTAACTCACATTATTAGCCATATTAAGCTTATATGAGCGATAGAACGACAATTACTATACTTATTACTCTTATTATTATCAATCTAACTTATATTATTAGCCATATTATGCTTATATGATCGATAGAACGACAATTACTATACACATTACTGTTATTATTATCAATCTAACTCATATTATTAGCCATATTATGCTTATATGATCGATAGAACGACAATTACTATACTTATTTCTCTTACTTTTATCAATCTAACTCATATTATTACCCATATTATGCTTATATGATCGATTGAACGACAATTACTATACTCATTACTGTTATTATTATCAATCTAACTCATATTATTAGCCATATTATGCTTATATGATCGATAGTATGACAATTACTATACTTATTACTCTTACTTTTATCACTCTAACTCATATTATTAGCCATATTATGCTTATATGATCGATTGAACGACAATTACTATTCTTGTTACTCTCATTATTATCAATCTAACTCATATTATTAGCCATATTATGCTTATATGATCGATAGAACGACAATTACTATACTCATTACTGTTATTATTATCAATCTAACTCATATTATTAGCCATATTATGCTTATATGATCGATTGAACGACAATTACTATACTCATTACTGTTATTATTATCAATCTAACTCATATTATTAGCCATATTATGCTTATATGATCGATAGTATGACAATTACTATACTTATTACTCTTACTTTTATCACTCTAACTCATATTATTAGCCATATTATGCAGATATGATCGATAGAACGACAATTACTATACTTATTTCTCTTACTATTATCAATCTAACTCATATTATTGGCCTTATTATGCTTATATGATCGATAGAACGACAATTACTATACTTATTATTGTTTTTATTATCAATCTAACTCATATTATTAGCCATATTATGCAGATATGATCGATAGAACGACTATTACTATACTTATTACTCTTATTATTATCAATCTAACTCATATTATTGGCCTTATTATGTGGATATGATCGATAGGACGACAATTACTATACTCATTACTCTTATTATTTTCAATCTAACTCACATTATTAACCCTATTATGCAGATATGATCGATAGAACGACAATTACTATACTTATTACTCTTACTATTATCAATCTAACTCATATTATTAGCCATAATATGCTTATATTATCGATAGAACGACAATTACTATACTTGTTACTCTTATTATTATCAATCTAACTCATATTATCAGCCATATTATGCTTATATGATCGATAGAACGACAATTACTATACTTATTACTCTTACTTTTATCAATCTAACTCATATTATTATCCATATTATGCTTATATGATCGATTGAACGACAATTACTATACTTATTACTGATATTATTATCAATCTAACTCATATTATTAGCCATATTATGCTTATATGATCGGTAGAACGACAATAACTATACTTGTTACTCTTATTATTATCAATCTAACTCATATTATTAGCCATATTATGCTTATATTATCGATAGAACGACAATTACTATACTTATTACTCTTACTATTTTCAATCTAACTCATATTATTAGCCATATTATGCTTATATGATCGATTGAACGAGGATTACTGTACTTATTACTCTTATTATTACCAATCTAACTCATATTATTAGCCATATTATGCTTAAATTATCGATAGAACGACAATTACTATACTTGTTACTCTTATTATTATCTATCTAACTCATATTATTAGCCATATTATGCTTATATGATCGATAGAACGACAACTACTATACTTATTACTCTTATTATTATCAATCTGACTCATATTATTAGCCATATTATGCTTATATGATCGATAGAATGACAATTACTATACTTATTACTCTTATTATTATCAATCTAACTCATATTATTAGCCATATTATGCTTATATGATCGATAGAACGACAATTACTATACTTATTATTGTTATTATTATCAATCTAACTCATATTATTAGCCATATTATGCTTATATGATCGATAGAATGACAATTACTATACTCATTACTGTTATTATTATCAATCTAACTCATATTATTAGCCATATTATGCTTATATGATCGATAGAATGACAATTACTATACTCATTACTGTTATTATTATCAATCTAACTCATATTATTAGCCATATTATGCTTATATGATCGATAGTATGACAATTACTATACTTATTACTCTTACTTTTATCACTATAACTCATATTATTAGCCATATTATGCTTATATGATCGATTGAACGACAATTACTATTCTTGTTACTCTCATTATTATCAATCTAACTCATATTATTAGCCATATTATGCTTATATGATCGATAGAACGACAACTACTATACTTATTACTCTTATTATTATCAATCTGACTCATATTAGTAGCCATATTATGCTTATATGATCGATAGAATGACAATTACTATACTTATTACTCTTATTATTATCAATCTAACTCATATTATTAGCCATATTATGCTTATATGATCGATAGAACGACAATTACTATACTTATTATTGTTATTATTATCAATCTAACTCATATTATTAGCCATATTATGCTTATATGATCGATAGAATGACAATTACTATACTCATTACTGTTATTATTATCAATCTAACTCATATTATTAGCCATATTATGCTTATATGATCTATAGAATGACAATTACTATACTTATTACTCTTATTATTATCAATCTAACTCATATTATTAGCCATATTATGCTTATATGATCGATAGAACGACAATTACTATACTTATTATTGTTATTATTATCAATCTAACTCATATTATTAGCCATATTATGCTTATATGATCGATAGAATGACAATTACTATACTCATTACTGTTATTATTATCAATCTAACTCATATTATTAGCCATATTATGCTTATATGATCGATAGCATGACAATTACTATACTTATTACTCTAACTTTTATCAATCTAACTCATATTATTAGCCATATTATGCTTATATGATCGATTGAACGACAATTACTATTCTTGTTACTCTCATTATTATCAATCTAACTCATATTATTAGCCATATTATGCTTATATGATCGATTGAATGACAATTACTATACTTATTATTGTTTTTATTATCAATCTAACTCATATTATTAGCCATATTATGCTTATATGATCGATAGAATGACAATTACTATATTCATTACTGTTATTATTATCAATCTAACTCATATTATTAGCCATATTATGTGGATATGATCGATAGGACGACAATTACTATACTCATTACTCTTATTATTATCAATCTAACTCATATTATAAACCATATTATGCAGATATGATCGATAGAACGACAATTACTATACTTATTTCTCTTACTATTATCAATCTAACTCATATTATTAGCCATATTATTGCATATATTATCGATAGAACGACAATTACTATACTTGTTACTCTTATTATTATCAATCTAACTCATATTATTAGCCATATTATGCTTATATGATCGATTGAACGACAATTACTATTCTTGTTACTCTCATTATTATCAATCTAACTCACATTATTAGCCATATTATGCTTATATGATCGATAGAACGACAATTACTATACTCATTACTGTTATTATTATCAATCTAACTCATATTATTAGCCATATTATGCTTATATGATCGATTGAACGACAATTACTGTACTCATTACTGTTATTATTATCAATCTAACTCATATTATTAGCCATATTATGCTTATATGATCGATAGTATGACAATTACTATACTTATTACTCTTACTTTTATCACTCTAACTCATATTATTAGCCATATTATGCAGATATGATCGATAGAACGACAATTACTATACTTATTTCTCTTACTATTATCAATCTAACTCATATTATTAGCCCTATTATGCATATATTATCGATAGAACGACAATTACTATACTTGTTACTCTTATTATTATCAATCTAACTCATATTATTAGCCATATTATGCATATATGATCGATAGAACGACAATTACTATACTTATTATTGTTTTTATTATCAATCTAACTCATATTATTAGCCATATTATGCAGATATGATCGATAGAACGACAATTACTATACTTATTACTCTTATTATTATCAATCTAACTCATATTATTGGCCTTATTATGTGGATATGATCGATAGGACGACAATTACTATACTTATTTCTCTTACTATTTTCAATCTAACTCACATTATTAACCATATTATGCAGATATGATCGATAGAACGACAATTACTATACTTATTACTCTTACTATTATCAATCTAACTCATATTATTAGCCATAATATGCTTATATTATCGATAGTATGACAATTACTATACTTGTTACTCTTATTATTATCAATCTAACTCATATTATCAGCCATATTGTGCTTATATGATCGATAGAACGACAATTACTATACTTATTACTCTTACTTTTATCAATCTAACTCATATTATTATCCATATTATGCTTATATGATCGATTGAACGACAATTACTATACTAATTACTGATATTATTATCAATCTAACTCATATTATTAGCCATATTATGCTTATATGATCGATAGAATGACAATTACTATACTTATTGCTCTTACTCTTGTCAATCTATCTCATATTATTAGCCATATTATGCTTACATTATCGGTAGAACGACAATAACTATACTTGTTACTCTTATTATTATCAATCTAACTCATATTATTAGCCATATTATGCTTATATGATCGATAGAACGACAATTACTATACACATTACTGTTATTATTATCAATCTAACTCACATTATTAGCCATATTATGCCTATATGATCAATAGAACGACAATTACTATACTTATTACTCTTACTTTTATCAATCTAACTCATATTATTAGCCACATTATGCTTACATGATCGGTTAGAATGACAATTACTATACTTATTACTCTTACTTTTATCAATCTAACTCATATTATTAGCCATATTATGCTTATATTATCGATAGAACGACAATTACTATACTTATTACTCTTACTATTTTCAATCTAACTCATATTATTAGCCATATTATGCTTATATGATCGATTGAACGAGGATTACTGTACTTATTACTCTTATTATTACCAATCTAACTCATATTATTAGCCATATTATGCTTAAATTATCGATAGAACGACAATTACTATACTTGTTACTCTTATTATTATCTATCTAACTCATATTATTAGCCATATTATGCTTATATGATCGATAGAACGACAACTACTATACTTATTACTCTTATTATTATCAATCTGACTCATATTATTAGCCATATTATGCTTATATGATCGATAGAATGACAATTACTATACTTATTACTCTTATTATTATCAATCTAACTCATATTATTAGCCATATTATGCTTATATGATCGATAGAACGACAATTACTATACTCATTACTGTTATTATTATCAATCTAACTCATATTATTAGCCATATTATGCTTATATGATCGATAGTATGACAATTACTATACTTATTACTCTTACTTTTATCACTCTAACTCATATTATTAGCCATATTATGCAGATATGATCGATAGAACGACAATTACTATACTTATTTCTCTTACTATTATCAATCTAACTCATATTATTGGCCTTATTATGCTTATATGATCGATAGAACGACAATTACTATACTTATTATTGTTTTTATTATCAATCTAACTCATATTATTAGCCATATTATGCAGATATGATCGATAGAACGACTATTACTATACTTATTACTCTTATTATTATCAATCTAACTCATATTATTGGCCTTATTATGTGGATATGATCGATAGGACGACAATTACTATACTCATTACTCTTATTATTTTCAATCTAACTCACATTATTAACCCTATTATGCAGATATGATCGATAGAACGACAATTACTATACTTATTACTCTTACTATTATCAATCTAACTCATATTATTAGCCATAATATGCTTATATTATCGATAGAACGACAATTACTATACTTGTTACTCTTATTATTATCAATCTAACTCATATTATCAGCCATATTATGCTTATATGATCGATAGAACGACAATTACTATACTTATTACTCTTACTTTTATCAATCTAACTCATATTATTATCCATATTATGCTTATATGATCGATTGAACGACAATTACTATACTTATTACTGATATTATTATCAATCTAACTCATATTATTAGCCATATTATGCTTATATGATCGGTAGAACGACAATAACTATACTTGTTACTCTTATTATTATCAATCTAACTCATATTATTAGCCATATTATGCTTATATTATCGATAGAACGACAATTACTATACTTATTACTCTTACTATTTTCAATCTAACTCATATTATTAGCCATATTATGCTTATATGATCGATTGAACGAGGATTACTGTACTTATTACTCTTATTATTACCAATCTAACTCATATTATTAGTCATATTATGCTTAAATTATCGATAGAACGACAATTACTATACTTGTTACTCTTATTATTATCTATCTAACTCATATTATTAGCCATATTATGCTTATATGATCGATAGAACGACAACTACTATACTTATTACTCTTATTATTATCAATCTGACTCATATTATTAGCCATATTATGCTTATATGATCGATAGAATGACAATTACTATACTTATTACTCTTATTATTATCAATCTAACTCATATTATTAGCCATATTATGCTTATATGATCGATAGAACGACAATTACTATACTTATTATTGTTATTATTATCAATCTAACTCATATTATTAGCCATATTATGCTTATATGATCGATAGAATGACAATTACTATACTCATTACTGTTATTATTATCAATCTAACTCATATTATTAACCATATTATGCTTATATGATCGATAGAATGACAATTACTATACTCATTACTGTTATTATTATCAATCTAACTCATATTATTAGCCATATTATGCTTATATGATCGATAGTATGACAATTACTATACTTATTACTCTTACTTTTATCACTATAACTCATATTATTAGCCATATTATGCTTATATGATCGATTGAACGACAATTACTATTCTTGTTACTCTCATTATTATCAATCTAACTCATATTATTAGCCATATTATGCT